>NC_051847.1:152700767-152730920 GCF_002237135.1 Teleopsis dalmanni
AAAAAAAAAAAAAAAAAAAAATAAAATTCCACTTCAGCTAACTAACATAAGTACATTGAAAAGTTTAATAAATTCAGATTTAAATATTATGTTAAGGTGATCGTATATTTATTTAATTAAAATGAATTGAAACCTTTTTACACATTTTTATTTTTTATACGTCAACAATTTAAAAAAAATAAATGTTTTTTCTTTATATATTAAATTTTGATTTTGTTAATTTGTAAATTTTATGCCTTGGATTTCTTGATTTGACGACAACTTTTCTTTGATACTTGAGACACAAAATGCAGACACAATTGTATTTCAATTTAAAATTTAATGGGTCGCTTTACTTCATTGAAACTACCACATATCTTTATATTTGTCAATGTCTCCGAACAAAAAGCGATACAAAAATTGTTAATTTGTATTGTAAAATTTTTTTTGTTGAATAATTGCGCCTATTGTGTGACATAAATTCATTAAATTTTTACATTCATATAATAATTGTGCTCCGATTTATTCGATAATAAAAATTCTAAAGCTCACAAATAGATAAAAATATTTCATTCCCACGTGTGTTGTGTTGATTTATTTTATTCTAATTCTATAAAATTTAAGAACGATTTTTGTAAAATAAAGTAAAATGATAATCAACCTATAATTATTATTTTATTCATTAATTGTCCATATATATACTTATATACTTAATATATTATTATATTAAGTATTTACATTATACTATGAATACATAGTATATTAAATAATTGTGTGTATTTTATTTATTAATATATAAGTATATATATATTAATATACATAAAATAATAATAAATTATGTATATATTTTTAATTTATATATGAACATTAGGGTGCCATTAATTTTCGAAAGTCGGAAAATTGCCCGCGGCACCCCCCAGATCAGTTCATTTTACTAAAAAAATAATCTGTGTGAAATTTTAGTTCAATTGGATAAGTGGAAATGGTGCCCCAAGAGCCTCAAAGATTGAAAAATTACGATTTTTTCCATAAAATTCATCTTTGATTGCTTTTATCTCCGACATATTTAATTTTACATAAAAACTGTCTTTTTAAAAGTTATAGATCTATTTAAAATAAACAATTCACTTATACTAAGTTTTTCTGTATTTCTAATAGTTATTGAATAAAACAAAAAATAAGTTGAAGTCACCTAATTGCTAGCTTTGAAAGTACTATGAATGTAATTGTCCGCTTCAGCTTTACAAAAAATTTAATATTTCTAAAAAATTTAAAATAAATTCAATATTTCCAAAATTTAAACTTTCTAATAATAAAAAAGTACTAATTCTAGGTTTGTCCGACATAATTTTTTTTATTTTAGTTAAAGTTGCTGGAGCAAAGTATCCTTATTACCTTCAGTTATTTTTGCGCGATCTATTGATACTCTCCTGACTTCCTTGTCATCACTATCTATATTCAAATTTGAAACCATCTTTTTCTTTGTCTCAGGTGATGTATTTAAATCCAAAAAAGCAAAATGAACAAGCTTTGAGCTTAAATGCCAAATACAATTTTTTGATATTGACTGAGAATAGAAAGAAGATTAAAATCTTGAAAATGAGCTTTGACTGATGGCAAAGCATTAAACCATACTTCAACATACACTTTAGTAATAAATATACATATATCGCAAAGAGAATTTTCTTCTTCTGTAGATTATTTGAACTCTTTCCTAAATAAAAATATTTTTAATACATGCATGACTTTCACCATCCATCTTGCATGATGTATAGCTCCAGGAGGTCGAAACTTTATGGTACAGTTCGGCTTTTCTCCTGAAAACATTAATGCAAGTTCCAGAAGTTCCTTATAATCATCTCTGGGTTGGTTATCCTTACGAATCTTATAAAGGAAACTTATAATTCGTAACACATCATCCATATTTAACGATTTTCTTACTTTTTTATTTTCTAAGCCGACTGTAAACTTATCAACGTTTATTTTCGGCCAAAACTTCTGAAATCGTTGAAATAGTTCAACATTTGGGCTTTCAGACTTGTACACTTTTTAATGTAATTACTTTGAATTCAAATTCACTTCGCATTCCAATGAATAATACAGAAACTCACTTATGTATATAACTATACAAGTATTGGACTTATTTTCTAGCACATTTAGTAGACAATTCATTCATTGAACTTACCTAAATTTAATAGGGGGATTTCAGCTTGTATTTGCTTTTATTCAATAACTATTAGAAATACAGAAAAACTTTGTATGAGTGAATTGTTTATTTTAAATAGATCTATAACTTTTAAAAAGACAGTTTTTATGTAAAATTAAATATGTCGGAGATAAAAGCAATCAAAGATGAATTTTATGGAAAAAATCATTATTTTCCAATCTTTGAGGCTCTTGGGGCACCATTTCCACTTATCTAATTGAACTAAAATTTTACACAGATTATTTTTTTAGTAAAATGAACCGATCTGAGGGGTGCCGTCATCCGATTTTACAAAAAAAAAATTGCCCATATACCTTAATGGCACCCTAATGAACATATATAATTTATATAAATATTCATGTATGTTTAAAAATGTTAAATTTGTATTATTATTGTTATTATTATTGTTATTATTATTATTGTTATTATTATTATTATTGTTATTATTATTGTTATTATTATTATTATTGTTATTATTATTATTATTGTTATTATTATATTGTTATAATTATTATTATTGTTATTATTATTATTGTTATTATTGTTATTATTATTATTGT
The DNA here is from genome assembly GCF_002237135.1 of Teleopsis dalmanni. NCBI lineage: Eukaryota > Metazoa > Arthropoda > Insecta > Diptera > Diopsidae > Teleopsis > Teleopsis dalmanni. The sequence goes on from NC_051847.1 coordinate 152,703,513, forward strand.
TATTATCATTATTGTTATTAATATTATTATTGTTATTATTATTATTATTGCGCCCCTTTCTAGGTTTAGAGTAAGTCCCTAAGCCTTGTTACGTCGATAAAAAAAGTATAGAATCTACTTTACAGAGTTTTATTGCCTTTTCCGTAAGAGTATACATTCTCAAGAACATTCTAGCACATGTGGGTTTGCCTCTTCATTATGTTCTGAGAATCTACAGTTTACATTCGGGTATATGCCCAGTCTCGTATGTTGATATTTTAGTTTACAGTGTCCTGTTAAGATTCCTATGATGATTCTTAATTTTTCTTTTGTTAATTTCATACAATCCTGGTATCTCCTACTGTTATATGTACCAATAAGTGATTTGAATTGTGTTAATCCTGGTCGATTATCCCAGTAATCCTTTTTGTTCTAGAGAGAAAGTAGAGTACTGTGATTTGATCCATAGAAAAGATCCGACCCAATCATCGGTGTGGCTGCTCTTTTCTTGGCTAGTTTGTTTGGGTGTTCGTTACTGCGTATGCCAATATGTCCCAGTCATCAGAGAATCGACATCGATTTGATTTGCGAAACTGGTTAAGATTTTGAAAACATTCTTGCGGCACTCTTGAAGTCACCTGATATGAGTTTAGTTCCTTGAAAACCGCTTAATTGTCTGTCGGTATCTCACAAGGTTTTCCCTGATATTTCCGGTCAATATTAAAAATTCACACTTAAATATTGCGTGCATATATAGCATCTTCTGCTTGGAAGATGTTAGCATTTTTTTCCAGCGTTTCCTAATGCTTTTTGCCCGATTCTACTATGTCCGCTCCGGCACCTTCATGTATAAGCGAACCATCAGTAAACTATGCGACTGCGCTGTCCATTAGGTGGTAGGTCTGTTTAATGCCCTTCCAGTTTCCTTTGTTGTTTAGTTTATTTTTAAAAAGTTTAATAAAGCAGAACTTTGAATTCATAGTGTCTCATGGCAACGAAACGCCATGTTTAATAAGATTTTGGAACCTCTTGCGATTGAACCAGCTGTCCATTAAGTTTCTTTTCTTCATTCTTAAAATTGCCCTTTTCGCTTGAAACCTAATGTATATCGACAAGGGCATGAGTTCTAGAAGGACCTCAATGGACAAGTTCGCATGACACCCGTTATACATACGCACGCCCTTCTTTGAAGCCAATTTAGTGCGTAATAAGTTTTTATTATATCCCTATAACAAATTATAACAATTTTTATGTCGTTATATGTGTACATATGTATATTTATTCAAACTGTTGTTTACTTTTTTTAAAACAGATTGTTTCGAATTTAATAATCGTTCTTTAATCTATGTTTAAGGTTAACTACCATATGTGGTTGATTATATACTTCACCTCAGATTATCTGATCTACTTATCGAAAATAATATCAATGTAAAATTTTTCAAAAATTGTTAAGTTTCTTTGGCATTTAATTTTTCACTCAGTATCTTATCAGATATCAATTTTTTAAATATATAAGAAATATATTTAGATCTACATGAGAAAGCAAAAAGGCAAACAGAACCATTCAAATTTTAATATATAATAACGATATTTGTAATATACTTTGTATACCTTAACCCTCAGTGCTTAAGTAGTTTAACATACTCCTTTTATATATGAAAGTAAATTATTTTATTTATACGCATAGTTAAATTATAGGTAAAATCTTTTCTAAAAAGCTTTAGTAAAAACCTACCGTCTAATGAGTTTCCTGCGAATATGAATAGTAGTATTATTAAATATTTTTTTTACACATATTCTCTTCCTTTACGTTTATTTGTTTCTACTAATTTTTATGTGCAAATTTCTTAATAATAGTTTTACGTCTAAATTTTTGCTTAAGTTATTATTTATTTACAGTACGATTAGCTGGAAATAATAGAGGACTTTAATGCATTACTTCCACTTCCTCTCTATTTGCTTTACCATGTTGACATCATAGCCAACTCAATGATCTATAATAAATACCTTGCTATATACTTTAAGTTTGAATAACATGATAAATTATGTAAAATTATAATTGTACATTTGTGTTAACTCATAGATTAGCAAAACTTAATTAACTTTGTGGTTGTCTGATCCATAGCAACACAAAATAACTAGTGATAATTTATATATTCCGGTTTAAGCCACATAAAATGATACTTGTATAGTATATGGTTTTAATGTGAATACTGGAAACAAAGAAAACTAAAAGATATTTTATTTAAATAAAAGTTAATTTATGTACTCAATTATTGGTGGAGTATATAATATATTGCAAACTCTGTATAATGATGAAAAATCTTCATGCTTTTATGTATACTCTCACGACAGAATACATTAAAAACAATCCAAAAGTATCTGTATAATAACTTTTGTAGGTGATTCTTTAGTCCTTTCAAAGAAAATACTCATATGAATAAGGGGAAAAGTGTATTTGTAATACCTATTCTGATATAGGCTGTCATTATACATAAATGGAACTGGACAAAATGGATATATATATACATTTATAATGTATTTTAAAGTAGTTTTAGTTACAAATAATAAGAACTTCTATATATAATATTAAATGTTAGTTTTTAGGATTTCATATTTTTTAATTTAAAATGACTTCTTACTTTCTACTGCGTTTATAAATAAAATAATATAAAATAATATAGATAAAATAATATAGAATAATATAATAATATAAAATAATATAGATTTTTATAGATATATAGATACAGTCAAACTTCCATAACTCGAAGTCCAATTTTGCAAAGAAAAAGTTCGAGTTAGAGAATTTTTTTATTTTTTTTTTTTTAATTTTTGAAAAAATCTAGAATTACATCTTAAGATATTTATTTATTTGGAATCAAATAAAGCATAGAAGTTATAGTGAAGTAAAATTTTCAGAAATTAGGGTTTAGGACTTTAATTTATTTCTTATTTTCAGTAAAAAGAGATTCCACTTTATTTATTTTCTTATAGTGCTCATCAGTTGTAGTATCATTCGTTTGCACATATAAATTTAGAATTTTAATTGAGTCTTTTACTTCATTATTGGAAGGCTGATGAACATTTACATCCACCGAACCCACTTCATCACTTTCCGTTGCGCTTAGAATTGGATCCAGTAATTTAGAACTATAGTGCTCAATAATATCGTCATTTGTAGGAAGGCTTGATATACAAATTTCATTGTCAAGCTCAATATAATCGTTAAAAGTAGTTTTTTTTACTAACAGCAAAATACATTTATTCTTAAAATAAAAATTCGACTTGTAGAATGCACTTTCCCCATATTCCTATCGGAACGGAACAAAATTTTTGTTCGATATATAGAGAAATTCGAGTTATAGAAGTTCGAGTTATGGAGGCAGAATTGTGTGTAATTTGCTCTCTAAAACCTTGCTGCACTGTTTTTGATTCAAGTTATAGAAAATTCGAGATATTAAAGTTCGAGTTATGGAAGTTTGACTGCATTTCTATTAAATCGAATAGATACATAATCATTACAGACAAGATATTGATAATTGTTTTAGACAAATAAAAGTAATAGTATTTAAACAGATCACGTCGAAATAAATAAACCAATTTTATCTAAAACTCATATAGGAAAAACGAGATTACTATTTCTTCTGCACGCCAATTTGACTATTGAATGTTAGTATTTACAGCTTACTTTATATATTAGTATATATAATCTTATCAAATTATATATTGATTAACAAAACCAAAACATTAACAAAAACTTCAGACGCCATTGTGCACTAAATACATACGTAAAATTTTTAGATTAATTGCAGAAACGACGTTGAACAACAAGTATCAGCAACAGATGGCGCTGCCTTTAGTTAATTTCGTTGTCAAATGGGAGTGCCTAGGAAATTGGGATTCGTGCCGCGAATATGACTAATAGTAATATCAAAATTAAATAAACCTAGCGGGTACACAGATAACATCTCAATAGTTTACAAAATTACATTACGATAAATGGCTCAGTGTTGTATACTGAGTACGAGTACAAAGAAAGAAGATATAAAATATTAAAAATTTTAATTAAAAAAACAAAGGAAAGTTCATTTGTGCCATCAATGAACTTATTTAATATTTTTTACATATTAATTTACTTCGAAAATTATTTGGTTAATAAATGATAGATATGTAACATTACTATCTGTGCACAATTTGGTTGATTGGCGACTTGTCTCAAAATTTTGTTAAGTTTTTCATGTATTTTATTTTTTATATTTATTATTAAAACACTGACCTCTATTAGTACGTCAAATGTAAAATATAAAATACAGTTTTTTAAGTTTATTTATTAGCAAATAAAAAAGTAATATAAAACCTGACTACATAACCTAGAGTCTATAATAGATTTAATTTAATTAAAATAAAATTAACAAGAATTATTCAAAACCAAAACTTGACTTGACTTGAATGTCAACTGCCAAGAAATATTGTAGTTGACAGTAAAAAACAATATCTCATAAGTGCAGACAATATAGGAGTACCGATTATACGCATAAACTTAATTGAATATAATTAAAAATTATATATGCAAAAAGAGTTATACGACTGTCGTTGTACGGTGGAGTTTTCAATTTGAGATACATAAAAACAAAGTAAGGAAACTGACAAGTCGTTGACGTGATTTTGAGATCAGCTGTAACCGCACAACAAGCCACAATGCGTCACGACCACGTTTTGGTTTGCCACAATTTTTATGCAGCAAATGCGTTATAAACCAAAAAGTGCTCCAGTTTTGTTAAGGAACGACTCTACATAAAAATATCTTTGAAATAGTGAAATAAAAGATATTATTTGGCGCGAAGGTTGCGCTTTAAAATAGAAGGTAAGGTTACCATAATAATGAAAAAAAATGACAAAAAAAAATTAAAACAATATAAAATATTTAAAATAAATTATTTAAATTTATTTTATTTTTAAATATATTGCATATATATTTTTTAATTGTAGCTTTCAAATATAAATGGATTAGTCGCTGCTTATTTAACTGCAGTCAAAAATGGCTATGCATAATTCACTTACAAACACTTATAATTGTAATTTTCTTAAATCTTCTGATAGTCAAAAAAACTTACTTAAATTTAAATTGAAATAAAATTTGATCACCTTAAAGTATGAAATAGTAGTTCAATTTAGTTAGTAATAGTACTTTGAACAAGATAATAATATTGTATACTATTTTAATGCTATAAAAAATATTTGGGAATAAAATATTCTTTAAACAAGTTAATGTTCACTATAAGATTGTTCTAGAGACTCTATATGCCAACTAAAAGAAAATCCGTTTTAAACATAACAATCATTAAGATCACTAAATTTGGATCATAAAAGCTGTTTAATCGTTTTCGTAAACAAAATTAATTATTTCTAAGGTATAAAATTTGATATTGAAATTTTGCTTAATACAATTTATTTCACTTAAATTTATTTTAAGTTCATTTCCCATCATTAAAAAATTTCTTAGGACTATAGGCTTGCATAAATCCCGTTAAATGAAACATACCATTCTTAAGTAAAGACGGACAAAAGTTGCCTGAGTAAGTGTAAGGTGGTGATGGATGCATCAGTACACGGTCTTTCAATGTTTAAACCAAAGGAAAAAATATATTTTTTTTTATTGTGATATTTGCCTTGAGATCAATATTTTATAAAGCCATTACAATATATAACTCCACAGTTTAATACAACTATTACATTAAAGTAAAAATATTTCTATAAAAGTATTAGAATAAACTTGAAGATATTTTAAACTAAACTACTTTTAAATAAAAATCTAGTGTCTTTAAGACTAAAAACTTTTCCAATTCAACTATAATATAAAAATTTCAGTTAATTCCCTTTTTAAACTTTGCATGTAGTATCTTCAAGCATTTTAAATGCACAATGCACTTATCTTTCTTAGTTCTATGGTTTCAGCAACGCAAAAAAATTGTGCAGAATCAGCATAGATACAGATACACGGTGAAGGTGTATTACGTATGCTTATTACAGAATCTACATTACTAAGAAATGAAAATAAGATGTAATAAGACTAACTTGAGGCTTTTATGTAATTTAAAACTTTAATTTTTTCAACCTCATGTGTGTGAAAATTTTTATATGAACACATTTTCATCAAGAAAACTAAAAATTCTTAACAAGAAATTCTAGTTGCAAAAATTAACTCGAGCATGTCCTAGAGACATGCGTGAGAAAAATTTTATAAAATTTCACACGAACTTTTGTTACATGATACTAGCACATACTTTATATGTTAGTTTCGAATAGATCTACATATATTTCTATATATGCATTATTTATATATACAAAATGCTATTTCATATGCAATTTTTCATGCAATATTTATAAGATTGCAGAGACTTGCATTACGATTCGTTCTGTTGAATTGTTCTAATACTGTAGAAATATAAAATTAACGCAACAAATTGCTGTAAAATAAATTAATTTCATAAGCTTATATGAATAATAATTGCTTGAAATATATTGTATATTAAATTTTTTTTATGTTTATAATTAATTTAATAATATATTTTTAAGTAGAACAATAATTATTATAATATTTATGCGGAACATTAATAGGTTAATACTTCTTATACATTTATTTACTACATTTATTAGAATGAAATTATCTCCTAATTATGAAAAAACATAAAACGAGAGATTTTGTATAAACTATTCTAACAAGTGCAAAATTATATGTTTGAAAAAATTAATTATTCGGGAAATTTAGTATCGTAAAGTGTTTTCTTATTAAATTATACTCTTAAAAAATTATTCAAAGTTACTCTACTTACGCTACCATCTGATTTAGATAATCATCATAAAGAAAATAACTTTAAGAGTCTATTTTACTTTATTTAAATAGACTGAAGATATACCAGTGACTGTACATATGAATCATACGGTGTGTTTAAAAATATGCTATTTTTTAGAAACATAATTCTATGTTGTCTTACCGCTATAGTTTAGCAGTAGAGATGTATGTTTCAAGTGAAGACCTTAAGGAACTTTTTTCTGACTCATTATAATTATTTTTGCTGCTTACCTATGAGTGTGTAGAATACGTTCTAAATTTTATGTGTTATATTATACATATTATTATTTGGTCAAATTCAGTCAGATTGCTGGGTATTACTCATGAATAACCTTTTTCAGTCTATAAATTAAGAATAACACAATTTTTTTATAAACGATGGCCCACATATACAGAGTTTCGCTTGGAAATGAAAACTTTACTGCAAATATAGTCCATATAAAAAGCATTTTAAATCTTTTAAACATAAATACATTATTTTTATCTTTTTAGTTTTGATTAACACAACAGATATAAGTAGTTACTAAAATAAAAAAAATATTATATGTAACAAAATTTACGTCACCAGTAGCATTAAGTCCTTGAACCGAACTGTACATTTAAACTATAAGAATTAAATATATTTAATTTTTTTTTTATTTTTAATAATGATTTGAAAAAAGTATTTAAAAATAAAAATTATAAAATACACTATAAAGTTAAAAAAAAACATTTTTTCTGAAGTTTATGTTTTTGTTATGAAAGTTATGAAGTCTGCAGATTAATGAATTTACTAGACAAATTAAAAGAAAAAATTATCATATAAAAATGATATTATGTCTTTTATCACTGGAAACAAGTATTATAACCACTATTTAAAAATTTTTAATACAGGTTGGTTAGTCTTGAAAGCGACACTTATTAACCAGTAGAAGAATCAAAATTTATACATCATTTTGGTAATTTATCTTTCATCTGATGAAATTTTTGTATTTCAAAATACATATTAACAAAAATTGAATCTAAAACAAATTTCTCAGAGTAACCTGCAATGTTTTGAATAGAATGAAACCGATTTTGTGTGCTATTTTATAACTTTAAATGAGACCTAGATCTAGAATCATGATCCTAAATTGTAACAAGAACGTTTACAGTGAACGGAAACTGATTGTTCAGCTCCAAAACAGGTGAATTCAGAAAGATCAGTAAAAAATGGTATGGCATCAGTTTTCTGGAATGCATAAAGAAGTTTTATTGATTGATTACCTTAAGAAAGGCAAAATAATTAATTCAATAATATTATTGTAACCTTTTGAACTTGTCAGATAATTGAATAATTGAAAAAAAACTCGGCTTATGGAAGAAAAATGTAATTTTTCATCAAGTAAATGCAAAGCTTCACAGAACTGGTTTAAGGATAGTGGAATTTAACGACTTAAAGTACGAATTGCTGCAACACCCACCATGTTCCAGATCTGACTCCCTATGACTATTACATCTTCAGAAATTTGAAGCAATTCCTTCGTGGAAAGCGTTTTTCGTCGATTGAAATAGCCATTGTACCCGTGAAACAGTATTATGTAGTGCTTCCGGAAAGTCATTATAGAAATGGTATGAAACTATTGAAGGATCGTTGGAAGAAATTAATTAAAATTGTGGGAGGCGATTTTGAATAAAAAAACTATTTTTATTGAAAAAATCGTACTTTTACATTTTTACTTTCAAAAGTTTTCAACCAACCTGTAGTACTTACATTACTGTTTGTTTCAAATTATAAAAATAATTTACAATATTTATGTCTTTGCTTCTTCTCTAAAATATATATTTTGTTAAAAATATTTTTACACTGAATCATTTTTGAAGTATGAATATGATATTTTATTCATAAACACTCAAAAACTGTCCTTTTCCAATACTAAAGATATCTACAGATACGTCAGTTAGTGAAAGTGTTATATATTTAATGAAATACATTTCTGCATTTTTACAATATTTCTATGTTCGTGATAATTAAACTTGTGTTATAAACTACGTTATTTTAAAGATTATTTAAATATATTTTAATTAATTCCTATATTTTTCTTCCAGATACAACAATTGTTAATTCCAGCGAGGAAAAAATTCAAAAAGAAATTGAAACGATCGAATACATAGACAAGTAAGTGAACTTATATTTAAATATTATATATTAAATATATATATTATATCATATATAATATAATCTTAAAGTATATGCATAAACTAGAAAAGTATTTTATATAAAAAACCTATTACAATTTTTCATTTAGTACGCGTATTACCAAAAATAAAACATAAGTTACATTATCATTTTTTTAAATATTTTATTTCTGCAATTTGGTATTAATTTTTTTATTGGTTATGACTTCGTTAAATAAAAACAACTAAGAATTAAAAAATGTGTTTAAAAATATATATTTCTAACTATAAAAACTATTTTTGATTATAATTATAAAAATCCAAGATTATAATTACAAAAATTCCTGTTGATTAGTATTCAGTGATATCCGAAACAATTTAATAGTCAGTCCAAAAATTTTCCTAATTAAAAATAAATTTTTATTTAAATTTATTTATTTTTATAATTATTTTAATTGAAAAGTCATTAAACAAAAATATACACTTATTATAATCTCATATAAAATACAAAGTTAAGGTTGGTAAAAATATGAAACCTTCGTTTGTAATTTTAGTAATCAGAATATTGCAATTATTAGTAATTAACCAAGACAAAGTTGTTTTTACTTGTTTACTTGTTATTTAAACAAAATATTTTTATGAGGCTTAGTGAGCGAATTAGCTTATTTTGCTATTTTGCAAAATTTTTATAAACAATTTTTTAATTGTTTATGTATTGGCGTTCATGAATTCCAGCCTTTAAGTAGGTTATGTGCGGCATTTTACAAAAATAAATACGTTATCGCAAAATGTTGTTAAACAAACATTTATGTTGCTAAAATATGTAAACATGCAATACAAGGTAAACACAGTTTCAACTAAGATTAATAAATGGATATACATATTTACGTATTATCATGTACAGTACACTAATATATCATATGGACAAATAAATAGTATACGTAGTAATAACTTAATTTAAGACAATCATCAATGTCACTTTTTTTGAAAATGAAAACTTAAGTAGTCCTTTGTGTAGTTAAAAAGCGTTTAGACTTAAGATAAGGAAAATGTAAAAAAATAAATTATATTGAAGTTTTTAAATGTTAAATATTATTAGCAAAATTCTTTATTGTTTATAATCTAATGTCGAAACTCCATGACTTCAATGTAATCGGCTTGCACAGTTAATATTTCCACAGTTACTCCCTTAGAGGTGATTTAAGTGGTCTAAAACCTACTGCTTTTCTCTTCTTCTAAAACTCAAAAAGAAACAATACAAAATAAAAAAAAAAACAAAAAAAAAAAATTAAAAAGTATAATTATAAACATAGATCAAACAAAAATTCTAAAAAATTTTTTCTAAATATTAAATCCTATTTCAATAGGATTCACCATTTTTTAAAAAAATTTATCATCTTCATTAAAAAACATACACAACTATAAGACATCTAGAAAATTAAAATAGAACAGAGGGCTATCATTTTAATGTTAATAGATTTGAAAAAGAATTCAATTCAAGGCTAATTTTGAGCATATCATGGATGCACAACTGGAGAAGAATCGCAAATAATACAGATTAATGAAGCAAAGTTGTAAAGACGGAAAATATTACATCTGCCAGGTTTTATCACAACCACAGACATATCCAAAACGGTTTTGGTGGACAGGACTCATTTATCCAAAGTTATTCAATGATTCCTTATAAATGGGATGGAGGAGTATGAACATGTGATGTTTTCTATTATCTTTTACAACTAAAATAGAGTACCTATACATAGATAGAATAATATATATTTATAATAAACGAACTTAAATGATTATTTTATCAGAACGACGTTTTGTGTACGCTTCTGTCGTTATGTGGGAGATGGCTTCGCTTCTTCTGTGCACTGTCATGCTTCCTGGGTTTGTTTGTGATGACTATATATATAACATTCTTTGAAAAAATAGAAACGTTGATAATTCTATTAGTCTACATCTAATGTATTTATATTGCTTGTGGATCAAAACTTGAGTCATATTAAATGCCATATGTCTGCAGTGATAGCAAAAGCTACCGACTATCTACAAATATATGTATTAACAATTCTAATTTGAGTTCATTAAACCAAACGAAGCTGAGAAAGTTACAAAAATGTTTATTAAAAATAAACTATAAATTCTTTATTATTAAAACTTATTAGAAAATGCAATCAAAATTTCAAGACAGCAAATAATAATTTAGATAATAAAAGTGTCGTGAAAAAAATGTTAGCTTTTTGAATCATGTAAATGCAGTATATAATTACTAACTATAATTAATTTTTATTCAAAATAGTAAATAGAAATATATTCGTAAATTATATAGCATCCAAAAGACTAACTCTATTAAGTCTTATTTTTTTCATATTAATTTCAGCAACATAAAATAAATATACTATAAATAAATATATATCAATAATAAAGTGATATTTAATTATATTCTTCTAATTAAAACTATTATGTCATATGGAGAAAATCTTTTTCGACTAGAAAAGGGGGTATTTGTTAAAAGACTGTTAAATCTAAAAATTTAATTTTTGCCTTAATTTTGGAAGCATTTGAAACAGCTGGATGGTCACTTCACGATTTCACTTAATTTAAAATTAATTTGCATTCTAAAGTCATATAAACACATATAAAAGATACATATGTGTGTGTAACAATTAAATTTTGTGATGTTTAATTTATTTATGAAAAACATTGTCTGCTACAAACTAATTTAATAGTCTCGGGCTTAGAAGTTACAGAATAAAAAATTTAACTTGCCTTTAATAGAAAGTGGAAATTAAAATCTTTTTAAAAATTAACATAATTTAATAAATTCCCACACTTCTTATATTTCTTAGAATATTAAAGTGTATTTGCAGACATCATTTATCAAATCCATACTGAATCATTTTATCATAAAATGAAACCACTTTCTCATTGTGAATTATATTATTTCCATATTCATGACTTTTCTATATTTAAAAAAGATTTAAAATTATCTAGAAAAGTTGTTTCTGCTCACGTCTTTCGCGCTACCAATTTGAATGCAATTTATTTTGTATGTTGATACGTTACGAATTAGCATAAATCGAAGCAAAAATATGAATTAATTTCGAATTAATAGAAACTGTATAAAATTAATATGAAACACATCTATGATACGATTTCCGAAACAGACGATAAAATTAACGTGTCGAAATTTTATTTAAAACTTTCACTTAGTGATCAAGTGATTAAAAGATACTTTACTCTTATTAAAAACCGTGATTTTGTTAAAATTAAAATAAGAGCATAAAAATTATAATTTTCCATTTTCAATTTTCGGATATTGTACAGGTTTGTATAATCAACGAAAATATAATTCATGCTCATACACGGAATTACCGCAGATACAATACAGTAATTTGTGAAAATACTTACTGTACTTGTGTAATAAATCGTAATTGGTAAAGAAACAGGTGTGACCGGTGATGTTACGTGTCCATAAAACCGAAAATAAGACAACAAAACTTTTGAAGACTTGATTTAAAGTCCATGCACTCAGTTGAGCTGTGCTTCTTTTATTACTTTTATGTCTTTTTTATTTTAATTATTGTTTTTTAACACTTCAGTCAATACACGAAATACGAAATACGAAATGTTGGCTAATTTAGTTGAAATTTTTTTACAAAATTTCTTCAAGTCCGTCAAGTTGCTTAAAGACCAAACAAATAAAGAAACTAGTAAATTTGCAAGTCAAAAGTCGAAAGAAAGTGAATAAATTTACTTACTTGGCTTTTATTTAATTTAAAACTTGACATTTTTTTCCCCACATTTACATAAACGTCGATAAAACGTTGATAAATGTTTGATTAATGCCTTTAAATACAAATTTGATTGCCTTCATTTATATTTAGTTTATGTAACTAAAACTATTTTGCATGCAATTTGTTTAACAATTTGTCATAAAAAAAAATAAACAAATTTTGTTCGGTTAGTGCAAAGATTGTGCAATTGAAGTAGCCAGGTTTGTTGCTTAAGTCTTTCATATGCGCTTTTGTACAGCATGTAAAGCACCGAATCGCTTAAGCTCGCTTGCGTTAAAGTAGATAATCATATCAGTTTCAAAGTTCATTATTTAAAATTTATCAAATTTCACGACAAAATTACACTAAAATGTCACGGATATTTTTAAATTGTATGACCCACATAAAAAAGATTAATTAAACTAAAAAAATGTTTATAATAATCTGTAACATAAGTAACTTATGTTTTCTATTAGGTGGACCACCTACAAAAGCAATTGTGCTGGAAGACAGCCCATTTCTGAGCGCCAGCATAATGCAGCTAATGGTTTACGCTGTAATGACGCATTTTTGCCATTGGCAATATGTTTCATTGCATTGTGACTATTATGACGTTGTATCTAAAGCTGTGAAACTTAACTACTAAAATAGTAAAAAGCAATACCGTAAAGTCGTAAGTATTGGTTTCCATTGATTAATAATGCACTATGTGGTCCGTCGATAGTGAAAAACTAGCATTAAAGTATTGTTGTGCCTAATATTTGCTTTGATAAGCTCTAATATATATTTATGTTGTGTTGCCACGTTTGTTGGTTTTTGTTACGTTATGTTAAAAGATATAAAAATTATCTTGAAGCTAAATCAATTTGGGTGGCACCGACAGAACTAGTTATGTTTAAGTAACAACATTAAAAAATAATTAAATCAACGAAAACACATTAAAAGAACGCATCCAATTAAGATCGGTTTTATTCGGCTAAGTTCAATAATTTCATTTAGTTTAGCCGCTGGCTTTCGCAGTTATAGCTATTGTCAGATCTGCTCTCAGCTTTGAATTTCATGTTCACATCAATTAATAATAATAATAATAATAATGATAGTAAAAAACAATATGTAGGTAGATGTAATCTAATTGAATTACAAATATAACAGTTTATAACTATTTTTTAATAGTTTTTTAAATAAATTGCTCTGAGTTATGGACTTTATGTATGCTTAGAGACATTAAATGTTCTTCTTCTCTTATATAAAACTTGAATATTTATTCTTAAGTACTTATACCTAATAAAAGTTTATAGTTAAACAAAACTTTATTATCACTTTTAATTTATTACTTAAATGTTGAAATGTTTTATGTGTTTTACTGGATAAATTCTAGAAGATGAGGCATAACCACTAATAAATTACGTTTTATTTATACTTACTTAAAGATACATGGTATATTGGTAAAATCTTGTCGCTGTCTTAAGTCACTTAAGAAAAGTAAATCATCTAAAAACTTCCGTTTACTTCCGTGACTTAGATCGAGTCGCTTCAGACACCACTTTAAATAATTGTGGGTATCTCTAGTTATCAAAACTAGTAAAGTAACAGTTATATATTTGTTGTAAATATATAGATGGAGATACAGATACTTATTTTTTTGCCTTTTTTTTTATCAATGTGTATTGCAGATGCTTCAATTAGTCGGGCTGAGAAGCAATCCGAAGTTTAATAAATTTTGGCAAACGTTGTCATCTACTTTTATATTGATTTAAGAGTAATATTTTCTTTTTTCTTTTAACGATGCTATCCTACTAGTATGACAATAATAACGTTTAGAATGCTTTCTACATACTCAGCACAAATGCATAGAAATTGTCTAATAATCGAGTTCTCTATCTAAAAAAATATGCTCTCCAAAAGTTGCAATATCTTAAAAGCGACCAATCTAAAAAGTTTAGATTATGTCCCAATTAATTTAATCCATAATTTTTAACAGTCCCCGAATAAGTCATTAATCATTATGTCGAATATGTCATACTACTAATAGACACTGTCTCATTAGGTGTAGTGCTGCTTCTTCCTCATCCGCAGAAACACAACTATGATAAAGTTACTATACGGTAAGCCTAGATTCCCAGTATGCAGTGACCCATCAACACCCATAGTACAGAATATTATTTGTTCAGTTTGGACCAGGACAATCTTGAGATCTGACAGCTAAGTTCATCTGCCCTATTTGGTTTAGCTATGCTCAGATATTTTTGTTTTATTATTAGCTTAGTCGTTGCAAGTGAAGAGTTAATAAAAGCAGAGTTACCCAAGATGTTTTTAGACACTGACATGCCTAGCTAGCTCGTTAAGCGAAGCCCGGCATTTTTGAATTGTTAAGGATGTGTCTGTAGTATCCACCAGAGATTTAATGGCAGCCTGACTGATATTTCTTTAATTGGTTTCTTCTTATATAAAAATTCCCAGGTCTTGAAGTTTCTTGATCTTCTCATCAAGAATTAGAAATTTTCATAGTTTATCAGTGCTAAAACACTGTAACTATAAATTAATAATTCGAAAGTATTTTTTGTGGAATTACAAATTAGTCCGTAGTGATGTTCTAAGTATCTTCTTTCCTATTCATTGTTACGTTTATTCTTTTTTGTGTGTGTAGGAGTCATATATTGCTGGTCGCTTTGCTGTTAATCTTATCTCTACCTATTATTTCGATGTTGTCAAATTCGCTGTGTGTTTTGTTTCTATCATGTGCTGCTACAATATAATATATATATTATACATATATATAAAAACATATTTAAAAAACATTATGAATTATTTGTACGACAAAAAAGGTGTACGTCATCGTCACCTTTTAATTAAACATATCAGTTAAGAATAACTGTAAACTATAATACTTCTCCACATTCATTTTAACGGCAATTTTTTTTAGAAATTAAACCATAAAAAATTTTAGTGTTTCACAAAGACATCAAGCTTAAGTTACTAATTCATCATTACAATTTTTTTATTTCTATCCTCTGCTATATAATCTGTATTATATATAGTTTCTTATTACTAAGTTTATAATAGTTTTAATGAAATTTATTTGATTATTTCAAACTTATAATTTCATTCAATGCTATATAAGATTTCTACTGTAAGTTGCAACTTTCTTTACTCGAATCAGTTTACTTCAGTTCAATAACTTTTGTGCAAGAAAAGTGTAAAAAAAGTAATATAGAAATGTAATTTCAATTCTAGCAGCAAATTTAAGATACATAGCACGTAATTCTCTTAGCGGCTCAAATATCTTATAGCGTATAATTTGCCCATACCCACCCAATACGAGCGATTGAGGAATTACACCTTGACGTAATACGAAACACAGACGAGGCAACACCTCATGCAAATTAATGGACTTTTATGCAAACCTAATATTTCAAGTAATCTGAATGCCAAGACTCTACCCGTTGGTATATTTCTATTCATAATTTTATTATGCAGTATGCATTACAAAGTCAAGACTTTTGTTCATTAACATATGAATAAGAAAGAAAAGGCCAAACAATGCAGCTTAACAATTAAGTGACCACAAAACATTCAAGTAAATTATTTTATTTTAAACTTAATAAATGAAATTCAATTAATTATCAGTACAAAAAATTAAGCGAATGCATAATAAATTAGTGCTGTATGCAGCATGCAGTATGCAGCTCGTGTAAAAGACCGTAAAATTAATGCGGTTGCGTTAAGCATTTGTGCCCAACGAGCGCAGCTGCTGTGCTGATCTCCAAAAGAAAAGTATTTTTAGTAAAGCAAACAGATTCGAGCGGAGCTTAAAATTGGCTTAAATTGAAAGTCGAGCCAATAAGTCTAAATGGCTTACAACAGAAAGAGTGTTGTCTTAACGGCTTTTGTTGTGCCACAGACTTTGTGATGACTCACCATTACTTCGGTCTGTTTGGCCATATAAGACAGCCAAAATTGTAAGACACACACCATTTTCTTTGGGTCCCGTTTCCATTTTTCACAATATTTGACCATAAAGTGCTTCGATCAATTTTGTTATGTTTGTAAACCGTCTTTTATGGGAAGTGTGAATTTTGTGAAGTATATGAGTAAAACCAAATTTATTTTTCGTAGCTAATAAAATGATTTTGTCTGTTTTGTACAATGGCGATTGTTTTATACATAAAAAACATAAATATTAACTCTAATATGGCGGGGGTCAATTAATTTAACTTTTTTAATTGTTTTTATATTTATGTTATAAAATTAGTATTACTATAGGAAAGTATTAATGTGAAGACTGAAAAGTAATACTTCAATTCACGTTAATAAAAATAAACAACTAAATTTATTTAGATTTTATAGAAACCATTATAATTTTTCAATAAAAATTTTACTTTATCATACATAGTTTGAGATTAACTTTACTCCCAAATTATATTATTTTTATGCTCGCAAATTAGTTATAAAAAGTTATTATTTATTCAATTTGGATTGAATTTATTAAGTCATTGAAATAAATTAAATTAAATTAAATGTAAATGAAATTAGCTTAAAAATTTTGCATCAATCAATTAATTAACACTGATATCAATATGTCTAGTCGAGAGTACTAGAGAGTACCATTGTCCTTTAATATACTGAATAAATGCATTACGAAGCTAGTTAACCAAATACTAATTACGTTTATATAGATTTTCCCATATTTTACAAACTTTATCATAACAATAAATATTATAAAATATATATATTATATTATATTATATTATTATATTGTATGTATTTTTTATTATATATTATATATATAATAAATATAAATGTTAATTTCTTTAAAATTTTAGAATAGAAAGACACAAATAAGTCATTTATTTAAAATCGTCAAATATATATTTGAATAGAGCAAAATAATAGGAAAGCTGAAATTTTATTCGGTGCATCTTGAACAAAATTGAGCAAAACTGCTCCAAATAGAAATATTAATAAGTGTGTTAAAATTTGATTACGTTTATCAAATTTACTAAGGCGATAATTTAGTTAACAAGATGTATAATTTTCATAAAATAACTTTCAATAGTTTTTAAACAGACGAAAGGGTTTTATACATTATACCAACATTGCTTATTGGTACGAAATATTACTAGCGGAGAGAGCAAACAATACCCTGATAAGTTTCATAAGATTTCTAGCCCAAGAAAATCAATAATTATTAATTGTACATTGAATCTACACGTGAATAAATAAACACCGACCATACTGAACTCTGTGCTAATGTAAATCAACATTGTCAGAGATGCTTACATAATAACATAGATCATGTTTTGGATATATTATTATATGAACATTTGGCTTTTCAACATTTTTTGGCAAAGTAAGTTATTAATAGTCAATCAAAAGTAGCAACATGTTGATAATATATAAAACAAAAGACATTCATTCCATATGTTCATTAGGTTAGCTTAGGTTGGAGTAGCGGCCTTTTATCCAAAGCTCACTTCAGCTCAAATAATACCCTTTATAATATTACGAATGAAATGTGGCTATACGCTAGACCAAGAAAAAAGCCAAAACAGGTATAAAGTTCAAAATACTTGACGCATAAATACGTTGGAGACAACAAACACTATAACTCCATTTAGGTAAAAGGAAACCAACCTAATAAGTCTAGAAACTTTTCTATGTCCCTTTTGAAAGATTACAAATCTGTCAGGTCGATTGGAAATGGAACCAAAAGATATATCTTTTTATAGACAAATATGAAACAAAGTTTCCTTCTCTTCAAAGTCACATACCGTAGTACTGAGTTGATTTCGATGTAATTAAAACAGCTGACCGGTACACTTCTTCTTTAAATTGAATCAAGTAAGTCTTTGAGTGTGTTAAAAATCTTTACCCAGACTTGTTCGTAATTATCTTTACCGCAATTTGTATCTTAATTTTCAAGGTGTAATATTGTTTGTTTGCAATAATGCTTTTTCATCAGCATAATTAACTTCAGAGTCGTAACTTATAGTCAAATATGACTACACTAGTAATATACGTATTAAAATTATTTATCTACCCTGCTTATTTTCTGGATCTCGGTAGAACCTCTATCCCAGAATAATTAACTGTTTTTAAATTCTCGACATATGGTTATAAAAAAAAACAATCTTTACATAACATATTATACGTACCTGTCACTCTACATAAAGATAGCACTTGCCTTGTGTATCACTGCAAGTTATAAAAGAAGGAAATAACACACCCAGCGTTTATTGTGAGCACCATTATGAACAACATTAAAAAACTAAATTTGCGAAGAAAGTCCGTGGATCTTAGAATTTTCTACAGAAAACCTTTAATTATTACTTAGAATCGTTTTTATTAACACATATAGTTAATCTCATGATGACTTCAGATGTATCCAAATATTCATCTACTATTTACAAAAAAAAATAAAAACTAAAACCTGGAGAATAGTTCTATAAATAGAATGAACTGTGTTATACAGATTATTGAAGTAATCTCTTGCCTGTCGAATTCTCGTTATTTCTTCCATTTTCATTTAACAGCTGTTATTTCCGTTTTTAGCAACAACATGAGTCACTTATAATATTATAGGTGAATTTATTATGGAAAAGTCTCTATGGAAAAATTTTCTAAACATCAATTGTATTAATCGATATTTATTAAGATTAAATATTCACCCAAAAGATCATGGTCAGCCAAAAATCAATTAAATAAAAACAAATAAAAATTTTTGTTGTTGCAATTCAGTACTGTTTGAACCCTGTCTATTAAATATAATAGTTTCTATTAAATAAAATAGTCACTGGCATCATAACTGACATTTAAATGAGATTTAATATATTTTTTTTTTACTTTTCAAATGAGATAGGGGTAAGGTTATAATTTAATAAGGTAAGGTAATAATTTTAAATTTATAGATAATATTAAAAAATAAATTGTACCACATCTGTAAGTGATCTGTCGTCGATTCTTCCTTAAACAATTATTTAAAGTACTTTTGTGTGGAACTCGAACTCGAATGATATACCATTTCCTGCATCTCGAATCACTTCTCTTTTCAATTAACACTAACAAAATGCGATCGCGATTAACGATTATAGCACAAATATCTAATCCACCATTTTTATTGTGATTATGTTGACAATATTTGGTAGTATTTAAATATCTTTAACTTGCTTGTCAAAATATCTACGTTAAAAACATAGATATTATGGCATTATAAAGATCTGACAGACTACACAACTAGCAGTTTTTATGTAGATCAGAATTCGAATTCTCTGTGAAATATTTTTCCATTACTTAAAGTACTCAATTATCCACTTGATATTTTATAGGTATGGGAATACGTTTATGTTTCTTATATTAAAAACATTTTTGTTGTAATCCAGTAAATAGAAAGTACTATACTCGTACAAGTATGTAATATTTTTTACTAAATGTATATCGTCATAATGCATTATAAATACTCCACACCCACTTTAATGCTAATATTTATGATATTTTACTTTTTGTAGGATAATTACTTAATAACTATTATTATCATTTTGCACAATTTTATGAAATTTTAGTTATTATTGCATAAAAGACTATAATATTTCAATTAGGCTGACCCACTAAGACCCTGGAATTTGAAAGTAATTGCTTATCATTTTTTTTTTTGTGATGATTGCTACTGTTTAGTGCGATTAAACTGTAGTGGTTACACTTTTTTCTCCAAAAAAAACGTGATCCATCTAATTTAAATGAAATTTCAATTACCTTCAAGTACTTTTATACGCTCTTTAGCCAAAAATTGTGCCAAAATGAAATGAGCCAAAAAGCTACCGAAGAATAGCAATTTTATGTAAATTTGCAACACTTTTTATATCTGAAGTAAAAGAAAAACGTAATAAAAACGAAATAAAGAAAGCTGAAGTTAATTTTTTATTTTTGTATAATTCGTGGCAAACTTTGCTTAATCATCTCATCAAATTATTTACGTTATCTGCCTAGAGGATCGCCTAATAAAGTTCGTCTTCTTGGTTTTGTTCCATGAAATTAGCAAATCTCTTACAAATAAAAACTCACAAACTGCAACAAGCATACGAACTCATTATTTTAATATAAAAACTGCAAATTAATTTGTGTTTTTCTTAATTTCAGTTAAGCTTGTATCTTTAATGAGTACGTATGTACGAAAGCATTTGGTAATTTAACATTTCGAAATAATTCGGATTTAATGATACTAAACACGTCAAACACTTACTAAGCACTACACTAAGTCAGGCCTCCAGTAGTATCTTTTTTCTGTGTTTCTGTGCATGAGTTCACTAATTTAATGACTGTAATATTTTAATGAATAGTTAATTTTTTACACTAAATCACCCACAATCTTATTTCCTTTCTCTCAGCGTGTAACGAAATCTTATAAAATACTATTAAATTTATTATTTATTTAAAAAAATAACAGAAAACTGCGGGATAATTCCTGCTTTTCTTGTAATTTTACAGCTTTTCGTGTAATTATTTTGTAAGATATTTACAAAAGCTTTTTTTCTACATAGATACGTTAAGTTATGCCATAATAAATCACAGTATTTTTATATTCAAAATCAATTTAACGTTCATAAAAGCCTAGCCTATTACCAGCATGAGAAATACGAATCAAATAAAAATTTTAAAAATCAATATAATTTATTTAAAATATTTTTTTAATTTTTTTTCGCTTTTTGTTTTTTTTTTGTTAATTTAAAAAACATTTACTAACTTACTAAACACTTTGATTAATTCAATTAATTCAGTTTATATAATTTTATAAACTAATTATAACAACTTATAATTAAATTTTAATGACCTATGACAAGAAACTTTTCTGAACAAAAAAGGGAATAAAAATTAAAATTTTGAAATTCAAAAACATATTTTAAATAAAATTACATTTATTGGATCAATGACTCAACATATTGGATCTTTAAAAATATTCATTGGTTTAAACCCCGTTTATACGTATTGTATACTTATGAAACTACAAGTGCCGGGTATAGAATCCTATTAGTTTCAAAATGCAGAATTGCATTTTAATACATTGAATCAATGAATGTCATAATTAAACTGTATTTTTCAACTCTCAAATTTTGTTAATTTCTTACAATTCCTTAATTAACTATGCTATAATACGAGCGAACGCATAAATCACAGCTATATATGTAAATATTCTTAACTATTAATTGTTTGGCATTTCAAGTTTAGACACTATTCTTTGTTGGTCATTATATCTTCTGTCTTCTGTCACTATTGAGCTGAACATATTGATATTACCAGACAACATAAAAAATTACTTATTATTAAATACAATATTCCAAAAACATATATAAAAACTCTTCATATTTTCTCATTCTATAAACTTTGAAGTTATTTGTAAACTATGTTCGAATTTTAAATAGCATAACTGTACATCATAATCTATTAATTTTCTAAATATAATTTTAAGGTTTCACTGATCAAAAGCCTGATAAATAAGTGCTCAAAATAAAAATAAATTAAGAACTTAACTTCATCAATATTATGTTAAGATTTAAATTTTTCTTTACTTAAGTTCTGTTACTTAAGATTATACTTAAATTTCTAAGATACACTACGACCAAAATGTGTTTAACATTCTATTTATAGATATTTCCGAAATTTTAGTAATATTTAGAATTTATTGTTTCGGAGGCATGCTAACACCAACTACGTGATAAAGCCTTTATCTATTATGACCAAAGTAAACAACATTGCAATGTGATCAGATAAAAGTCATAAGTTACCTTCATTTACAAAAAATATTTCAAAAAATATATATGTAAGTCTTTGTAGTATAAACATAAAGTTATCAAGTTTTATTTGATAATTCTATTTGAGTGACTTTTTGTAAGTTCACAGTATTTTTTTTGCACTCCAAACTATTACAGTCGTGTATTTCATATCGTAGGAATAACCCATGTAAAATATATTCAATCTAATCATTTCATCAAGAAGCGAGTACTAAAGCATACTTCAATATATTCCACAAATGACTCAAATATGGACTGCGTGATAATTGGAGTCCATGTTGCAATATTATCATTTTTTATCGTAAGCCTGGTTATATAATTCTGAACCTAAATTGGCAAACTGACCGACTAACTAATATTACTCTCATCAGGTTTATTACCCTCATCAGAAATATCAAAGGAAATGAAAAACAAATAGCTTTGAACGCCTTGGTGCTTTCCGAGATGTATCCAGAGTGATACCGGTTTATGTACGCCTAAATATTATTAAGAGTAGTTGTTACTTTATCTCTTTCAGCTTTCAAGAGGAAATGAAACACTCTTACATCTTGTGTAAATTTCTAGTTAATCCGGTACAAGACCAGATATTGGAAACCCACTAAGACGAACCGCGTAAATATCACAAAACCGACTGCAGTTTTTTCTGGTTAGTGGTGTATAGAAAGCTACGCAAAGAAATTGCGTATTCCTTTCAGTGCTCACTGTAGAAATTAGGGTACTTACTGGAAAATGATATAATTAAGCATATTTTTAGTCGTTGCCTAGGATTTTGAAAAAATGCTGTTTTGACAGTCTGTTTATTAATAAGCACAAAAGAGCTGATTAAAAACCGAAATTCAACGGAAGGGGTCTAGTTTTGATATTTTTGGATCTCTTTCTTTAACGAAATGTGGTAGTGAAAAAAAAAATTGATAGGAAAAAAAAATAATTGATTGGTTACCATTGTAACCAACCTGCCATGCCAGTAATACAGTATTAAAGTTCTCTAACGCATTAAGAAGCTTTAGGTTATCATGTATCATGTTTTCGTAAGGTTACCATATTTTCGTTACGCTACCATGTTTTCGTGGTATTAGTAACATACTGGACGACTCTTATAATCCCGGGACAAACTGATAGCATTTAATTATGTTATAAACTTATACATCTTTTACCAGCTTATTTGAATAGTATTATAAACCGGTACTTAGAAGTGATGCAATAAAACATTACCATACAGAATGTTTAAGTTACCATCCATAACATTAAGACCATTCAAAACTACGTGATGAGTAAAAACGTTTCACAAGTTTTTACCATTTCATTATATCATTTTAAAATTAAGCAGTAGTTTGGTCTCATATATATCTTTTTTAAAAATGGTATTGTGATGTATAAGGAGTATTAAGGAGTGCTTCGAACTCTAAAAAATAAATTGCATCTATCAGTGAAATTTAATGGCATCTAACAGTAACATAACCTATTATTAATTTTCAAATTTTTATAAAAATTTATTTTTTATAAAAACATACGAGTTTGCGACTTTTCCAATAAAAACTGATTTCTGAGCACACTTACTTCATGAATAAATTGGTTCCATAGTTACTATAAATTATGTATACATTGATTTACAGTTAATAGCAGCAATTAAAAATTCAAAAGCTTTAGAAAAACTTACATTTCCAGTAGTGGTTTTATTTATTAAAAGTTTTGATTTTAGTTTTTCAAGAACTACAATATTTTGAAATTTTACGCTTTTAAAGCATTTTGTTTTCTAAGAATTGTAGCTGCTGAGAACTATAAACAAAAAAGACAGAAGATAAGACACAGATGAAGTGTGTCAGATTAATTTTTTTTTTCGTAGATTTTTGTC
Organism: Teleopsis dalmanni; assembly: GCF_002237135.1. Classification (NCBI taxonomy): domain Eukaryota; kingdom Metazoa; phylum Arthropoda; class Insecta; order Diptera; family Diopsidae; genus Teleopsis; species Teleopsis dalmanni. Next base: position 152,727,891 of record NC_051847.1, read on the forward strand.
CACATGATTTATGGCAAATGCCTCACTTAAAATGACACTAAACATGTAGCAAGAATCAGTCGTTCGCCAACCACCAACCGCCAACCGCCAGTCGAGCGACCAACTTTTCGGCACACTCAGTGATCTTTGCCACTCCGCCGAATAGTGCCAAAACAATAATAAGAGCTTATGCGAGAGATATAAAACGCTGCTTCAGCACTTTCGGAACTAATTCCATTGAATCTGGGGAAACTGAAATTAAAACAAAAACACACAGACGTATAAATACGGCAGACCGCATGCAAACTCCTCAAACAAACTACACACTGTGTCACATCGTAGATAATGTTTATTTGTGTATTTTCATACATTGTACATATCTGTTTATATATTTATTTTGAATAAAAAAAATATAAACTTATTTGCTTCGTAATATATAGCATGTGCCATTATCATAATTTCTGACTGACGTGAATATTTCTGTCTTTGTTTACAATCTCTTTTGCTTTAAATGCCTGAGATTTGCCGAGATTTTTCTTAGTTTTTCCTCAGATCATTCCCCATTTCTTTATTATTGGTTATTTGATTTAAAATCTTTTCTTTTGTAAGCGATAATTTGTCATAATTTAGCTGTGATATATGACAATATGTATCAGCTTTTGTTTTCTATTATTACCGGCATAAATTTATAGTTTATTAGTTTTTTAGTATAATTAATACGCACGGCTCAAAGTTCAATTTCTAGAAGTTAATCTAATTAAAAGCGAGTAAATAAAAAAGTTTATATAAATATAAATTTTTTAAAATGTTTTATTTACTGTTTGGTTTTTATTTTTTTATTCGATTAGCAATAATTGACCTCAGATCTGCATACCTCCTCAAGGAGCCTGTAACCATTCTGAAATTTTATAACGCGGTGTTGGTACGTCTGTCAGTTTTAAATTTAATAATTTCAAATAATTTCAGGGCTCTATCTGTTATGTATTTTTTGATGGGATCAATCTTGAGGTCCCTGAAGATGTAATTCGTCCTAATGTACCATGGAACTTTGAAAAGTTTTCTCAGAGCCTGACTTTGTGCAATTTCTAGCTGGCGAATAGTTGTGTTTGAAGCTTTGCTAAACACTACACAACCATAGAGAAGTGACGGACGAATTATTTGGTTATATATCAGTTTCCTGTTCTTAGCATTGATATTTTCATTTCTGAATAGCGGTTGGAGGTGATAAAGAATTTTGACACAGCTAATTTTTAAATATAAGAATATTTTACGTGAAATAAAATTTTGTCATCGGATAACTGAAAGCCCATATATATGGAGGCTAAATTGTACCGTTGCACTACTGTGATCTCAATAATATTTCTATATAATTTCTTAAACGATGTTATTAAATCTACAAAAAATATGCGCTAGATACAAATATATTAGATAGGAAACATGCATTTAGCGAACCTCTCCAAAGACAGAACACATTATTTTATCAACCTATTTTTACAAAAAAAAAAAAAAACTGTAGATGAAAATGATGAGAAACACGACATTATTTAAATTTAAACCATGCACTCAACTACAAAAATCCACTTGCCTTAATCGTATTTTATATAAGAATCAAAATAACCCTCTTCAACTAGATAACTCCAATTTGTAGGATGTGTTTTTAAGAGACGTAGTATTTATTTCATTAGTTAATTTCTTGATACTCAAAAACGAAAAATAATTTTCATTATTTATCCATAACATGTTTGCCGTTACTTAGTAATCATTCAGTGATTCTAAAACAAAGTCCTCCGTCTTACAATTCCATGTCCTCCTAGAACAATTAAAGCGATAGCACGACATTTACGACCTATCTAACCTATCTTCACTGAAATAAAGAAATTGCCGGAATCTGATTAGAAAAAACTTCACGAGCACATAAAGGAAGAAGGCAAAACTTTGCTTAAAGTAAGTTACTTTAGAACTTGACTATAAACTTTTTAAAAAACTCGAATATTTCCTAAGACCACTGATAATGGATACTCGCCAAAACTCAAAATAGTGTTGTATGGTCAGTCAAATTTTAATAAATTAACTAAAATTTTTGTTGTTGTCTTTTCATTTCATGAGGCGAGTTACTTTCGAAAAAAATTAACATTAAACTATTATGTTTTAATAGTTTTTCTCATATTCTGTTTCTTAGTATACACTATACGCTTGCATTTTATATGAATGTTATTCATATTTTGTAGTTCCTCTTGAGAGATTTTAGTATACTTTCCATAACTGTTTAATTATTTGTGACTATTTGAATATTAACTATCTTTTTTTTATATAATATTAAGTGCATACAAATATATATTTAGTTGGTTTAAATTCAATTTAAAGTCAAAAATAACGAAAGAAAATATATTTAATGAAATAAAATTTTTGATTGACCATATAACTGTTCTGAGTACCCATCATGGATATTATTTGAAAATATTTCTTGGTTTTAATCATTCGTTAATATTTCTTATTACTATACCTTGCCAAATTTGAAGCTCGGGGTGACATTTATTAACCTAACCCCGTGCTTAACTATCAAACCCATTTTAACTCATATTAGAGACAAAGCAATAAACCTATTCTAAAAGGTTGATGGGCACATAAATCCCACATTGTCGCACATTAATCATGAACAATAACCCAGCAAGCAGGTACGCAGATCTAAGATCCATCATAGATTGACGGCACACCATAGATAGCGAAATTATCAAAATCTCACCCACATAGGGAAGTGGGTCATCGTAATTTTTTAAACACTTAAGTTTTATAGATAGCATTAAAATATATAAAATTTTTTTTTATATATTTATTTTATGATAATTACTATATATCGTTTTATTCTATTGAAATACATTTGCCAATTCCTTCAATTTATAATAAATTATTAAATATTTAACATCAAACCAAAAAAAGTACTTCTGGAACACAATTTTGATGAGTTTAAGAAACTTATATAGTTGAACTATACCTGCGTCACAGGCACATCTGCTAGTTAAGTAAACGAATTTAAATTAAAATAAATTTTAT
>NC_051847.1:152731020-152749799 GCF_002237135.1 Teleopsis dalmanni
GAAAATGTTTGACTGTTTCCTCTTTGCTCATATATCCGCAACTTCTAAAAAAATGTGGTCTTTGAAATAAGGAGACATTTTACAGGACATCGGTATTAAAAAAGTATTTCATATTGGTAATAAAAAGTAAAAACAAAGCTATAAAAAGCTAAGTTTTAAGTATCCATGTTAACATCTTATTCATTCTTAGTATTATAATCATTTGTGGACCTATGCTTTTATTTCTTCTCGATTTGATATAATGGATGTTAGTAGAGTAGGACAATAACAAAGAACATTGTCCAACCGGTTTCTGCTATTTTTTAGTAGGTGATTTGTTGTTATTCAGTGGTCTTTTTTAACGGAGTGGGTTATATAGCATGGTTCGCCAGTTAATAACGGTTATTTTGTTAAAACCGCTAAATTTTTTTTAAATTACTGTTTTAAAAAGAATGACCACTCCTAATATTTGCCAATATCAGCTACTCTTATTCCTATTTTTATATATTTTTTCACAATCTTATAAGAGTTCCGGTACGTATTTTATAATATTTTGTACACGTTAAATGCACTTAAAATAATTTAAAAATGGTTTTGATCCACTTATTTTGAATGAAAAATTAAATTTAAAAATAAATAAGGGAAAGTTGTACAAAAATAAAATTATTTACTATTCTATACTTTGATTATTTTTGTATTTGTCATATGGAAACAAATTCGTGTCACGTTTTGACCTCGAAACTATAATTTTTACAATCAACTCCGAAAATTTAAAACAGATATAAAAATCCAATTTAATGTAAAAATTGTAATGCACAAATGCAATTTTCTTGCCATTTTAAAATTGTTACCTCTTAACACGTTCCGAGGTTTCCAATGCAGAAATTATTCCTCCATTGGGGTGTAGTTCCCGTACAGATACTTTGTAGGCCGCGTATGGCACAAACCAGTAACTTTAGACTGGCACGTGACTGCATTTTTAAATGCCGTACAAATTTGTATTTTATTTCAATTTCGAGAAAAAGAAATTAACAAAAAATAAAAAAAAACAAAACAGATACTAAAGTTCAATGAATTCATAAGGCAATAAGGCACAGCCAAACAAACTTTCTACTGGAAATACCCTAAAATTGAAACGACGGAATGCGATACAAAATTTTTAGTAAATACGCCGCATTCAGTACATTCAGTACGAAATACCGCTCTGAAAGCCGCAAAATTTATTGCCGACTGCAATGCAAATTTATGCGAATTGTTGCAATTGCAGTGCGGATGAGCGAGGGGGACACTTGCACAATCGACTGCAATTTCTGTGTTTCTGTGCTTGCACAAAAACTTCTAAAGACTGAGCTTAGCGCCTTAAGTCATTCCTTGTAATTGCCGAGACAAAAATAACTTCATTGCACCGCACATTTTCGAACTCATTTTTATTTGCTTCTTAATTTGCTCCACCACAAATCGCTCCAATCCATAACGATTTCATTGTACCGGCACTGACGACTTCAGGTAAGATTCTCAAAGGAATTCGGATTCTTTTTTATGGGGAATAATTAAAGCGAAATTTGTAAGTGCGTTGAAGCGGAAGTTGAGTCATGCGGGTACGGTGGGCATATGTAGTATAAAATCTAAACTTTTTTCAATTTTCTCAGGATTAAACATTTTTTGGTATGGATTATAAAGAGAAGTTATTCTAGCTCAATGTACGTTATAGGAAAAAAAATAAGAGTTATATTACGTAAAGTACTGAAGTGTAAACTTATTACAATCTTTAAGCAACTGAACTAGATACTTTAGAATTGGGTAAGTAGGAGTGGCAGAAAACTCTACTAGCTGAACTCCGCTTAATTGATCTGGGTCTTGCGACAACTAGGAAATATGTTCAGTATCTTCACATAGCAACATTTGAACTGAATAAATTCTAAGGTCTTTAATCAATAGACATTGTCAGGTTTATCAAGAGTTTTAATTTATCCCGGGAAAGTTTAGGGGATTCTGTCTTAAAAAATACAACATTGGATGCGATGGGTTTTCTAATTCAAATTTGTGTTTTTTTCTTTATTACATATTACTATATTTATATTATATATAGTTAACATAATTTATTAGTCTTTGTTATGTCTTTCATTTAAGACAGTAGTTGAAATACCGTTTTGAGGCATTTTATTTAAGTGCTATTTTTAGTGAAAGAATTGTAATATATTTTCAAAGGGCACTCTTAGTTCTGTTAGCATACTACATTTTGCATAATACAATGTAACAGTATTAACTGTTCACGTAGATAGTACAAACGGTCTTATAGAATACTAATGTTTCTTCCAATAACAATCATAAACTAAAATAGCTCAGTGAGAAATTGAACTATTACTTTTTGATATAAGTATATTAGGTCAGCGATTCAAAGGATATAGCTAGGTCTATTGTCCCATAGCGTTATTATATAAAAACTCTGGAGCTTTAAATACTACCATGAACGTATAGCAAAGTCTAAAATGATCTTTAAATGGAGTTGCTGAAGCTGACCAAGATCCACAAGAGAGTAATCGGCTACCATTATCAATCAACGCAGCGAATGTGTCTTTAATACATTAATACAGTTTAAAATCAGTACTCGGGATCAACTGGAATCAAAGCCAGCGGTTAATTAGTTGGCCATTACAGATGAGAGCCGCGTCGGCAGACTTTTTTATAATCATTTTTAGAGAGAGTTTTACAAGATAATTCTGGCAAAGATCGTTAAAAGACTTCCGAAAGAAGAACAAACTAACTTTCGAAAGATTTTTGAGTGAGGTGAGCTGAAAAAACGTTGCCAAAACGTTTGCCTTTAGTTGACCAGAATATTTTAGATATAAGTTCAGTTAGTGGTACGTAATAAAGTGCACATTTTGGTACTTAGTGTTTTAAGTTTAGTATTAGTAAGCCATATTATCATTAGAATTTCTATCTTCGCAGTGTTTTTCTTCTCTCAGAACGTTTTTGATGTGTTTATCAGTTGCTTGTTTTCGTCACACATCCATCATTTCCTAATTTTCTTTCCATAATTTTCTTTCATAAATAATTTTTATTTGACTTTTTGTGGAAAACTCATCCCACTGTGCAGCACAGTTTAAAGTTTAGAGGGGCATAAATTTGAATTGGCAACCAAAATCAACGTCCTTAACAATAGTTTAAAAAATTTATGTTTGGTTTGACTGTCTTATAAAGAAAACAAGGTACAAGGTAAAGTACTAATATGAACCGACAAGACAAGGCAAGATACGGGCACATAAACCGCAAACAGCGAGCATTCACACTCACATCAAAGGCGCTCATATGTGAAGCGCGCACCTATAAGTGCAGTGGGTGAATCTCTGATGGAAGCATTGGATACGAGCAAAGGTCTTCGATGTACAAGGTTCTTTTCTGTAGTTTTGAACTCTTCGTAAAATAATAAAATTTGAAATACAGAATAAAAAAATAAACACATAAAAAATTATGGTTTAAAAACAATGAAGCCAAATGGAAATGAAAAATGCTGATTTTTAACAATTTTGACAACCGAAGGGATTTGAAATGCAGTTGAAATGTTAAATAAAAATACATACATTCATTTATGTATGTATGTAGATATATATTTATATGTTTATGTTTGAATAAAATGTAGATTTTTATATATTCAGTTCAATTTTAAAATATTTGTGGAAGTTTTAGTCCAAAGTCTTTGTTGCTATCATAAAACGTAACGAAGGTAGTTTCCCTGATTTTGACTGCCAAATTTCGCCAAAAGGCCTAAAGGAATAAAAAAATATCGGCAGGTGCACTTAAGAAAATAAATGATGCTTTTTATTCAGTAATGATTTTGGGAATACTAAAAGGGTTAAATGCAAAAACGAACACATATTTAAAGGATTCTTTTAATTTAAATTTAGTAGCCTTTTTCGGAACTTTACTTTATTTCAGCCATTAGTTAGTTAGCAGATTTAGAGCCATTATTTATTTCTGTATATGATATCAGTATCATTTGTATATGATATCATTATCAGTTGTATATTAATCGATTTAGTATTATAAAACTGTATATTAATCTCTAAATATATTTTGTTGTAAATTTACTAAAAAGTTAAAAAGTTAGTTTAGAAAAACAAAGGCTTTCATAACCGATAATTTAAAAAAAATCAGCTGTAAAATAATTAATTATAGCTATTTTTTATTCCTAAATTTTAGTACTATTCTTTTGCAGAGGTATTATTTATGTTATTTCGATTTTAGCATGATTCACATAATGATTATATAATTCCGATTCTGAGCATGATTTTATATTATTCTTTCTTCTAAATAGCACCTCATCTGGGAACCTGATATAAAGGAGAATGACATACATTTGAAGTTTCGCCTGTATGAGTCATAGAGTATCATGACTTCTCTGTTTCCTTTTATACACAAAGGACGTACCTGCAATAAGTCTACATTCACCCAATTGCTATTCACAACAGTTCACTACAGTATGATAAGAAAAATCTACAATCGAAGAAGACGAATTTCGATGTACACAGAAAACTTTCGCAAATATTCTACACAATCACTGACATACAGTCACAAACCAAATTATATGGAATCGTTGACAATGAACCATTCTTTGAATAAATAATTAATCATGAGCAGTAACTGAAAAGAACTTATATCTAATCAAACTCAAAGAAGAATGTAGTACTGCGTTGAACAAATACTTAGACGATTTCAATACAACATCCCATTGAAATGGAAGGATCAGTGTAGCGATGAAAAAAATTAATATCTAATCAAACTTAAAGAATAATGTGGTACTAGATTGATCAAATACTTAAAAGATTTCAATACAATATCCCATTGAAACAGAATAAACAAGGATCAATGCAGCGATGGAAAATACTGATTATTCATCAAATTCAAAGAAGAATTTGGTACTGCGTTGATTAAATACTTAGACGATTTCAATACGATACCCCATTGAAATGGAATTTACAGGGATAAATGCAGCGTTGGCGTTCTGAAGATATGTGAATAAACACTGTTCACACTAAACCTCAAAAAATACAGTTTAAAATGGAACGTAATAATGATTGCTTGTAAGAACCAAGTCCACTGAAAGCCCTATGCTCTCTAAGAAGAGATATTTGATATCTTTGATACTAAACTTGGAATAAAAAAATTTTACTAATGCAACTAAGCAATAATCACAATTGTTAGTTTGAATTGTTTTCAAAATCTGATGAAAATGAATTGAAGAACCGATTAAATTAATTGCTTTTATAATTCTCATTTCATTGCATCGAATCCTGTTCCATGGAATGGAGGTGTGCCAATGTGGTTGATTGTTGTTGTTGTTGTTGTGATTCAATTAGTGCGCGTCTGTGGCATGACATTTTGTTGACAAGTTCAGTGACTTTGGAATTTCATTTAGAATTTTTCTACGGAAACCTTCAATGCATTTTGGTTTGGGTTGGGTTTTGATTAAATTATCAACGATTTCATACATAATTTATTTGCCATTGATGGATGTTTTTTAATTATAAACTTGTGTGTGGCAGTTGAATTGATTTTTAATAAAAAAAAGGAAAAAAAAATAATAGTGAGTTTGCAACATTTTATTTTTGAATATCAGTAAGTTTAAAAAATTCCATCAAATAAAATTATAAATAATTTTATGCTTCAAAACAATCCTTCCTATATTATATTTGTGCTTACTTACTTTTTTCTTGCGTCTGTGTGAAGATGTTGAATGTGGCGTACCACGTCCATTTTCCACATTTTTTCCCAATGAATTCAGTAAGTCATCAACGTTGCGTATGCAGTTACGTTCCAAAGTATTTGGTGCCGTAACCGCGCCTGCTGCAGTCCTATGACCCAAACTATTGCTGCGCGATCTTCTGCCATCGGCGTTTGCGTCTAAGCGATTTTTTTGTAGCCAATAAACTTGGTTTGCATAATTTATTTCAGCTGCGGCTTTACGCGCATTACGACGACTCAAGCTGGCATTATTTCCTGCGTCATTGGCGCTGCCACCATTTGCCAGGTACTCACCCGATATATGTACCTTTGGCGTCGTGACCAACTGCAGACCAGCAGCGCCAGTTTGATGTGGAAATTCATGTAGTTCATATGGGTATCTGGGATCCATGGTTTGACCAGGTTGTCGTGGGTACATATAACCATCACGTAAGAACATTTTTGAAGTTGTGTAAATGCGGTCGTCAATCTGGTAGAGACCATTCGCACCTGGTCCTTCACCACTACCGATAATGCCATTTCTAATCAGTGCTGTTGGCGTATAACCAGCGCGTATATAACGCGCTTGTGTGTTTACTGTATTTATTATGCCATTGCGCCGCACTGCTGCCGTTTGTGTCGGTAATACTGTTTTACGTTGTTTCGCTTTAAAACTGCTTCGCCGAGAAGTATACTTTAAAAATTTCATTTTCACGAACGGAAGAGAGTTATTAACACAAAATTACAGCCTAAAAATAGGCTTTGCTTTTCTTAAATTTGATTTAATTTTTGGTTTTCGATTAATTTATATTTTATTAAATTTTATTTAAAATAATTACGGACAACTAAAAATTAAAATAAATTTAGATTTAATTTAGATTAAATTATTTTTGATTTGTATATATTTAATTTTATTTTATTTTGTATAATTACAAACAACTAAAAATTAAAAATAAAATATAAATACATTTTGAGTTATTTTATATATTATAAAATTATTTATTTTCGTTTGATTTATATTTAATTTTATTTTAAACTAAAAAAATTAAAAAAAAAGTTGCAATTAAATACATTTTTATTGTTTGTTTTAAAGCAACGTTACACTGTAATATATATTAAAAATTATATTCGTTCTATATTAGGTCACTGGAAATTAGATATTTCTTTGAAATTTCACAGTTTTCAACAAACACTGGCGCGCTTTACTCATTTTCCATGGCTTTTCATTGCAATTATAAAATTTTATTGCTGCAATTGTTGCTACACTTTCAGAACGCGCCATAATAATCCAATTAGTTGCTTCGTTTTTTGCTTTATTTTCGTTTTATTTGTGTTTTTGCAGTGTATTTCCTTAGAGCACATGTTTTGGTTAAGTCTATGGCATGATACATTTTACCAGTCGATTTATGTTGTCATTTACGTTTTTGAGCCGCAGATAGACAAGGTAATTTTGTTTGTGGTATTATGGAAGTGGCATACTTTTCGATGTATTTATTTCTATAAAACCCTAATAATTCGGTTTTAAAACTATATCATTAAATTCGATATATGTACGTCGATTGGTGATCTATCAACTTTAATCCACACTTGTTTTGCTGACATCAAAATAGCTGCAGAGTAAAGCTTTATTTAACCTGAATGTTTTTTATGACTACTAAAAGGGGGGTGGATACTGATAAAATGAATTAATTGAATGTTAACTTATATTCCTTCCTAACGCTCATATAAATTTAATTCAAATTATTGAGTTTTTAAATTTTGTTTAAATCAACAAAAATTTTGATAAAAGAATACGCAAAGATAACTAGTAAGTGTAAGAAGTCCATAATACTCACACCTTTTGGTATATAAACTTAAGTCCATAAAGCTGATGAGCTATGTAATATAATGTGAATCAATTAACTCTTGTATTCAGTATCATCTATAAAACAGATCCTATAGACCTTTTACTATTAAGAATAACAGTTTTTCATATAACTCAGATTGGAGTATATTATATTAAGTGGATTGAATATTAGCTATGGATTATATTTCATGGTTCTCTTACATGACATGCATATGTCTTTAACATATATCATGTAACAGAAAAGTCAGAGGTAGATGTGATAAATAACATCATCACAGATGTAAATGACATTATAAAAGTCGTTTGAACGAGAAAATGAGTCTGACATGAATAATACAGTTCGAATAGAAAAGAACTTTAAAGATATTGAACAAATCCTAGGTTTTTGCAGATTCGGTAAATGTTTATTTACATTTGATTTATATTACATTGTAATATATGTGAATTTGTTAATATATACGTATTCACATTATGTGAAAAAAGAATATAGTATTTGATGGTAACGATACTAGTTTTAAATCTAATATAGATTCTTTTTTTGGCCATAAATAGTATAAATAAATGTATAATCTGATATGTAAATATACTTGATCTAAAACAAATTTTTAATTTAGCAAATATTAAAAACTAGTAGTGTCTCAATTTTACTATTTAAACATATATTGTCTGTGATATTTTAGTTCGCTTATACTGCTTCAAATGGTTCGGGTAGCTCTTGTAAATTGAATTTGGAGTGTTTGGAGCGAAAATTCGCAAAAAAAAATATATATTTAATAATCAAATTTGAAGTTTCTTTTTCTAATTATTTTTTGTTTATTTTATACATTTACTCAATTTTTGTTTTTAAAAAATATTTTGTTCATTGCTCTGTTTTTTTTTCGTAAAATTAAACTCAAAATAAGTTATTAATATTTTATTTGACATTTATTTAATTTTTTATGCTATTATTTGTTTAAATTCTTTTATTGTTGTGAATTAAACAAAGGTAAAAAGTTCTTTTTTTAAACCACAAATAAGTTCACCATTTCATATTTTTAAATTAAAAATATTAAAAAAATGTTTAAGTCTTATTAAAATAGTTTTATTATAAAAATCGTTTTATTTTTATAAAATAGTTTAATTTGATTAAAAAGTAATTTTTATTGCTCAGTTATTAAGACGATTTTATTTATATATTTTTATCATTTTATATAATAATTATATACATAGTATTATGTATATTATAATCAATAAGTATACTTTATCGAATAAATATGAATTTGAATACTTTCACTAATCACACGCGTTTCCGTTCTAAGCACTTCTTTTAATCGCGACCAACCATTTTAAACTAAGGGCAGTAAAAATACGAAATAAAAATTTGCTATACAAATTTAAAATAAAAAACAATTAAAAAAAAAATAAAATTTAAAAAGAACAAATGAAAACATTTTACAAGAGAACATAAAAAAGGCGAATGTTTCCAACGCCATTGATAAAAATTTCCAAAGATATATATATGAACATATGTAAATACTTTTCCTAAAACAAATATTTCCACATGCAACACAGTTGCATTCCAATATGTCAAAAACAGATATGTTATACCGTATGCGTGTAAAAGTCTCAGAACGAGAACTCTGCCTGTTGGATTGTTATGAGACATTGGAAATGGTTGGACTTTTTAATCAGCCACACGTTTTTAATTTTGAAAAAATAAAATAAATATCATCCCCACACTTTTAGTAGAATGAAAATAAAATAAATATATATTAAATAATTTTTTTTTTTCATAAAATAAAATAAACAAGAACGAAGACTATCAAGTGTTTTTCTCTATTATTTTTTTTCCGTGGCCCTAAGACCATTTTAAATGTAGTCTAAGCTTTTGAGAAGATTACTATTAGTAATGTACACTCAGTGTGGGGGGCGTTTTATAGTGATTAAAATATCTCATTCATACGTCATCGAATTATTCCGATATCAAAATTGAAAATGTAAATGGAAATGAGTTCAAATGCCTCTTAATTGTTGATATGTTTTTGATAACATTCGCATATATAATATATCAGTCTCTTTATATATATTTTATTTTATTTTAATTTGTTTTTTCTTTTATCTATGGTTCATACGAGAGTGAATTAGGGGCGGTTAAAAACTTTATAAATTGCATAAAGTTAAAAAAATTCTTTTTTTTTTGTTCTATTTATTTTTCTTGTTTTATTTTATTAACACATTTATTCGGGATTGTCTTTGATTTGAATTTTAACATAGATTATGGAACAATAAAATACGATCTACATATATCTTATAATCAATAGGCTTGTAGGTAAAACATTTTAGAATGTTAAGAAAACTTGACTTTGTTTTTAATTGCAAATTATTGAATATTCAAAAAATGTAATATACTTTTACAGGAGCTATTGATAGTGTTGCATATATTATACACCATAGCATATACCTATCATATAGCGGACAATATAAAACAAAGGTAATGAACGAAAGCTAGGAATGAGCTATCGTAAATTACCCCAAATAAGTGATGAGATGGACTTAATGGAAAATTTGCTACTAAGATTACCGATTATGCGTGCACTCGACTCAAGACACGATCTGTATCCTAGTAAGCTTTATTAAGACAATGCAAAATTCAACTGTTTATACGAAGGAGTTTTCCTAGTCACTGTAAAATCGTTGTAGTCCTGAATTCTGAATACCATTAACCTTCAGTAGGAGAATGGAAAATTTTGTTGAAGTGAAACTGAATATTAAGATCAGGTGAATAGAAAATTTAGCTGAAGTGTGTACGAAAGAATTTTCATAGTCAGTATAAGATTGTTATAGCCCTGAGTTCTGCATGCTATTAACCTTTAGTAGGAGAATGGAAAATTTGGTTGAAGTTTATTGAAAGGAAGAAATTTCCATACTCATTGTTAGATCGTTCGAAGCACTAAAGATGAATATCTGGATCAGTTGAATGGAAAATTCAGCTGAAATGTTTGCAAAGCAAAATTCCTAGTCACAATTATATTGTTGTTAAAGACAAATTCTGATATAGCTTTTAGTAGGAATGCAGAAAATTTTGTTGAATTTATGCGGAAGAGTGTGTCTAGTCACAATAAGATCAATGCAGGAAACTTATTCAGTTGGTATCAAAGATTAAAGTCACTGTAAACATAAATAGCGAAAATCTGAAGATTCGGTACTTCTTAAAGATACAACTAAAGTAGAAATCAATATATAGACAGAACCAATACAATAGTTGTACGATCTACAACAATAGCTGTGTGTATCTGTGTGCAATCACAAATGTTTGACCCATACCTTGAGGGAATATCACAGTTTATGAACGGAGTATTTTTCAAAGGTTTCTATAATATTATATTCCCATTCTTAAAGTTTTATTTCATTCGTCATATATATAGAAAATTCAAAATTGATTATATGTATATTTATATGTAATTATTACGACTACTCTATCCGATAATAGCAATACCAACAACAATTATTTAATAATAATAATTAGTATGCATTTAGAGTACTTACAAAAAATTCATCCTCGATCACAGGATCAGCAAGCATTTCAATGGCTTCTGTCATAGAACGGCAAGTTCTATTTGTATTCTTCTTCTTCTTAAGTTTTCTACCCAATGTCGCAGCATCACTGAAACGATGTAAAAGTTTCTCCCTTTTCCGTGTTGCCAATGGACTCGAAGTGGAGCTGGCATGACACAATAAAGAAGAGTAATTATTGCTCGTTGATGAAATGGTACTTGTGTTTGCATAGAAGTTTTGTGTTTGGTACTGTGATGGCGCTGTTAAAGTGCTATTCGAATCGATCTTCTGTATGAGATTATATTCCGATTGTGGATATTTACTAGGTATAGGAGATGCAGTAGAAGCAGATTTTATGGAAGATTGTTGTGAAAGTATAGGCTTTGGTGGTGGTGGTGGAGGTTCTTTCATTAAGGAAACACGCCTAGGTGCTGCACGTGGGAGTGTTGTTGAATTTGGTGATGTACCGCCGTAACTAACAGCGCGGCGATTCCGATCGTTTTCTTTTTCTCTATAAAGATAAAACAAAATAAAAATTTATTAAAGAATTTAAACAGTTTGATTATAATTATATTTAAAGAATTATTAATCAAAGTATAAATATTAAAATACATTACTATTATTTTTAAATTAATTCATACTTTTCATCTACCCTATTCTTTTCTTAGCCTAAGCATACCTAAAACGCCTTCTCTGCAGTGGTGGACTAAAGAAGCAGTTAGGCGCTAAAGGCACAAAATATCCTATTTGTAGCGAAGTTTCTGGGCTATTAACAAAATGATAAGCATCCTGTTGTGGTAATAAATCGTTGTTATGTGGTATGATTGGCATCGATACTCTTTTGGTTGGAGACATACTGCTTGTAAATACTTTTTTGTGATATTTTCGTTGTAAGTTTTGCTGTTTACGTAAAATGTTTATATCTATTGATGAACTTGTTGAGGCCGCCGAGTCCAAAGAGTATTGGCTAAGAGTATTCGATTCGGTATCTATGAGTTCGACAACATTTCTAAGATCATCATCACTGGAACACTCATGCACAGTATAGCATGTAAAATTATGCGCGGTGTAATCGATTTGTGACATTTTTATTTGTTAATTTTCGTTCCTTTTTTATTTATTTTTTAATTTTTCTTTTTTTAATAATTATTTTTAAACTTTAATATTTTTAATCACTCATTACGTTTTTTGGCAGTGTTGTAAAATTAATTTTTATAGTGTGTTTTTTTATTTATTTGACTAGAGGTTTGCTTGTTGACTTGCATTTCACTTTAAAAATAAATTTAAATATATCCATTTTTCATATTATTAATTTAAGATTTTTATTACAAAATTGCTTATGAGATATTATGTTGTATTGTTTCTACAGCTTTTCCGGAAAGTTTCACTTTCGACAGTTTAATCTCCAGGTTTTAATATTTTTTTTTTTATTACAAAGTACTTTATTTATCATACTAAAACCATATTAACATGATTGTCAGGTAATCCGTGGTTACTTTTCTTTCCTATAATCTTTATATATATAATATAATTAAAATATAATATTATATTAAGTTGGCCAACAGTGTATGTTTAGTTTGGTTTATACAAAATAAATTTTTTTAAATAAATATTATTTAAAACAAATAAATCTTAGTATTAAAAAATTTTGTTTATATTAGTTTGATAGAAAAATAAAATTTAAAAATATTTAATCGAATTAAAATTTTTAAAAAAAATTTGTATATTTTATATCAATAAAATTCAATTGTTAAGGGAACAATTGAAGGAACAACAAAATATTGTTGTAGAGCACAACAAAAAAGAAATAAAAGGCAGGATCTAGTTCCCTTGATGTCTCAAACTTTAGCGCCCTTTCCTTTGATCTCTTGCAATGCCTGCGTCTCAATATCTCATCTTATACTTTGATGAAAGACAGTCAGATGCCTTCATCGCTCCTCTCTATTCCCCTAGCTTTCGTGACCCTAGTCGCAGAGTTTACAACTACCTTACCTATCGCGCTTGAGTAATAACCCCACTTCCTCCATCTACTTCTCTTCCCTCTATTCTACGCTCCTTTGGCAAACATATACTTCTAAGTACAAAGAGGCTTACTTTATCCCAACTGTTTCTACTAATTACTGAAGTGAAATTTCCCACACTGCCCTTCGGGTCAGCGGTAGAATTCTTCTTCATTCATTCTTAAGAGGTGGTAAAAGGTTTTAGTGTGTTAAAGTCTCACATTATTGCTTTCAATGCTTTTCACCTACCACCAAAAAAAGGTATAAGCATATAGGTTATTCTTTTACAAGCGGAGTGGATCTTAACTTTATCAACCCCGATTTAGTTCATATTTATAAAACAAAAACATTCCAATATCGGAAAAAATTAAAAAAATTTGTTTTTTTTTTGTCTTAAAATATAACCGTCAATATTAATATTTAAATGTAAATAATTTTTATTGTTTATACTATTTGCAAAAATTTAAATCAATTATTTCTACAACGCAAAATATTTTAAGCTTCTATAACTTATAGAGTCTTAGAAAGAGGGGTATTTTAAGATTAATCTAAATTACTAGGAAAAATAATTACTAGGAAAAAATTTGCTTTAAATAATTTTAGAATTTTATCACATTGCGTCTGGTATGCTCTTTTTAATAATATAATAATAATATAATATAATAATTTATCAAATAATATTTACAAATATGCAATATTATAATATTATAAGGTATTTGACCAAATAATTTTTAAATGACTTTTTAATTTAACTTCAAAATGTTCAAATATTTAAATACTAATCACCAAATATATTAAATTAATTTGTCATTTAAAGATATTTAAATTGTTCGTAAATTTAAAAATAATTGACCCACTCACGTTTTAGAGATTAAGTCTTGCAAAAAACCTAAAACCACAAAAAATTCGACATAAATAATTTGTTTTAGATTACAAAATTTCCGCTAAAATTATTTTCTTTTACTTTAGAAAAATAGTTAACTTTAAATTAAGTTAATTTTAATAGCATTTTTTTTAATAATAAATATAAGCAAAAAAAATTTGAAATTATACACAAAATTTTGGTTTTTTTTCTACTTTATGATTTTCTCACACTTTTTGTCTGATTTCGGTTGTAAATTAAATTTGTTTTGAGAAAAAATTTAATCAAAAACATGTGTCTAATAAAAATTCATATGCTGTATAAATAGTGCAAAAATATTATTAATTAAATTAATTAATTAGAAATTTCTTTTTAAAAAAAAATGCTTTTTTATGTTGTGAAAGAAAACTTCAAAATGTTGAGTTAAAATAAACTTAATTAAATATTAAAATATATAATATAAATTGAACTATAATTCCAATTATTATTTATTAATACTAATAGTCTTATATTTTATGCTAAATAAAAAGAAAAATAATTTTAAAATTATTGTACAAGAAATAAATTATGGAAATTAATTTTTAAGAATCTATAAAATTTAATTATTAAAGTAATGTAAATCAATTTACTGAAAGGTGTGCTACTTTTAATTTACATTGTGACCGAAAAGTTTTCGGAAATTCTCATTTAAAATTCGCGCGCTGTATATTTTTCGATATTTTAAGTTTATGTAGTTTGGCAGCACTTTCCTTAATTACTATGCCAAAAATGAGCGCGATCTGTCAGACAGTTCGTTTACGGCAGCTGTTGAAACCAGTTCACCTCAGTAGTGCGTTGCGAAAAAAACAATGGAAAAAAATATTGAACAAAGAGTTTGCATCCAATTTTGTGTTTCGAACGAAATTTCGTGTGCAGAATCGTTGCGAATGCTACAAAAGGCTTATGGGGAATCAGTTTTATCGAAAACTCAAGTTTATGAGTTGTACAAAGCCTTTCAGGACGGTCGTACGACCGTCGAAGACATGCCGCGTTCTGGACGACCTTCGACCTCTACCACCGACGAAAACATTGAAAAGGCAAAGGAAATCGTGTTCAAAAATCCTCATGTGAGTGTTAGAGAGATAGCACGAGAGCTAGGCATCGGTCGTGAGATGGCTCGTTTGATTTTGGTGGACAATTTGTGTATGCGACGTGTCAACGCCCGGCTTGTTCCGATTCACCTCAATTTGTTCAACATTATCAACGATTTTAAGGCCAAACATTCAATAAATACCATCGAACAGCCACCGTATTCACCTGATCTTGCACCGTGTGACTTTTTCCTGTTTCCCAACCTCAAATTACCACTCAGAGGAACGCGTTTTGAATCCATAGAAGACGTAAAACAGAATTCGCAGAGGGAACTCAAAGCCATACCGGAAAGCGCCTATAAAAAATGTTATTGATGATGGAAGAAACGTTGCATTTGTGTACGCTTCTAAGGGCAATTTGAAGGAGATAAAATAAATATTGATGAAGATTAAGAATTTTGCGTTTTATTTAAAATTTCCCGAAAACTTTTCGGTCACAATGTATATAAGTTATATTTCCATATTAATTAGTTACTTGTTAATTAATATTAAACATCTACATCTAATTAAATCAGTTCTGTTCAATTAAATATTTTTCAATATAATTTTGTTTTCTTTTTTATTATGAGAACTCAAGCCCTCACATAAAGATTTTTGTCTATAATATTATTTACATATTTTTTTTTTATTTCTATTTAATATTATTAATAATAAATTAATATTAATACTATTAATAATAAAAAAATATTAATATTGTTAATAATATTAAATGAGTAATATTAAATGTTCGGTGCATTTTTTTTTAAATTAAAACATTATTTTATAGTTTTTTCAATAGCTATAGAAATAATGAAAACTAATTTTAGATAAAAATAATTTAGTGGAAAAATAAGTTTTATATATATAATTTTATTGAATTTATTTATCAATTAAAAATATATTAACTTACTTTAATTAGGTTTAAAAGTAATGTAAGATTATGTGAAATAATAATTGATGTTAATTTTTAAACGATGTGATGGTGGAAATCAAAATTTTTTATTTTTTAGAGTTATAGGAAATATAGTACAAAGTCAAAAATTTTATGGATGTACTTTGTAATCTGTAACCATATAATGAATATTTTTTACATTATATTTATTGCATTTGAACGCACGAACACTATATTCCAGAAGAAGAATGAAGCTTTTATGAAATATTTTTTATTGATCGAAAGGAAAATGGATAATCCAAGATTGGATCCTATACTGGGCGCTGTTATTTGGAAAGAAATCTTACATTTTTTTTTAATTACAAAAAAAAAATTTTTGATTAAATATATAAAAAAAAATTGTTATTTCAATAAATTAACCTAATTTTTATTGTTGCTTCTTCATTACTATTTGAACCCTTTTAGTTTAGTTTTTCGTCATAAGATGCGTCACATTCGACAAAAAAAATTAATATATGAAAAGAATTTTGTGGTTTAAAATATGAAAAGTTAAAATTTTTTGAACTTGAAATTTATATAAGAACGCTACTAAAAAAAGATAATCTTAAAATAGTGTCGCTTACATAATTCGGTAAGCGACAAATAGACACATATATAAAGTATAAAGTCCGCGTATTAAGAGAAGTGGTCTTTTAAATTTTGTCAATAGTTTCTCTAGCTCATTGAAAGTATAGAGCTTTGGTATACCATCTGAATTGTGTTTTGTGCTACAAACTTAATTTAAAATATAACCAACTGCGTCTTTCTTGAATGATCTTTCTTAAGATCATGTTCAGCTACTTATTCAAACATTTAGATGTGTTTGTCTTAAGGAGATATTGTCAGTATAGTCGAGATCTTTAAGATATTTCGTAAACGTGTAAGAAATACCACTGATGGTTATATTTATGGCGGAGTGTAGGTTGATATTGATGAAAATCAAAAATCGGATAGGTGAAAGCAGACAGTTTTGACAAACCACAGACTTTCTGGAGATACATTCGAAGAGAACGATATGGTGGAAACGTTCTCTTCGAACATTTAAAACACTTAATAAGTTTTATCAGACTGATTAATTTCGAAGTAAATTTAGCGCTCCAAATAGATAAAGAATAAAGGCTATCGAAAGTCGTGCGACAATTTATAAATCACAGTAAAAGAGAGGACTGCCATTTGTTAAATGTTAAAACGAGTTTAGTTTATTTATGTAGTATTTGTTTAGAAGTCTGCCTGCTGTTTACGACTGACCTTATCTAGGGTGGATTTGATGCGGTTTAATTAAATGGAGAAGAAAATCTTGGAAGCTGTGGATAGTAAAGTTATGTCTCTGTAGGTTTACGGATGCGTTATTTGCAATTTTTACTGAGACACTGTTAAGTTAGTCTTTAGAAATTATATTGTCATATTTACATTAAATATTTTGTATTATATTATTAACACTAATTAACAAATTAAATAACGTAATATTACATTAAAAACGGATTGAAAAAGTCGATATTTATGGCCACGTTTTTAAAACAGTTATTTATATAATTAATTTTAAATATTTATTTAAGAATTGCATTTTTTAGAGATGAATGGAATTATAACCTTTACTTATTATTGGTAAAACTGAAGTTTCAAAATTTCTCTTACATAAAATATATTTAAATACTTTTTTACTTTTTAATATATTTATGTATTAATATTTTTTAATATAATTTATGCTTAACAAATTACTAAAAGCTTAATATATAAATACTTAAAAAAGTGAAAATACTTCTGCTTATAAATAATATGACATGTTAGGGCTTATCTCATATATTAAACTTTCCTTCAAACTTTAATATAAAAAGATTAATAATATAATAATATATTTGCAGCATTATTTATAATTAAAAAGTAATAAATTTATATTATCAGTACCAGCTTTTGTGGTCTTCACTTGATTTTTATTTTGTTTGAAAGGATCATAAAATTTTCTCTATAAATTCAATCGCTTTTATAATTTTTCTTAATACACTGCAAAATATACATTGTAAAAATATTTAAGAAAAAAGTCTATTTTGTAGCAAAACAAGAAAAAAACCAAATTCAATTAAAAATAATATTTTTGTGATTTTAAATTCATAAAGTAATTAACAGGAATGCATAAAAGTGAAAATTAACAACAAATTTTTTGTACAAGAAAAATTAGGTGAAAATTGTGACGGAAATAAAATTATATTTCCAGCTCATAAAAAAATTAAACGAAAGTGAAAATAAGTACTGCGCCAGACAGCAACGCAAATCGAAAAGATACTCGAAAGACCTGAAACAGCAATTGACAGACAAGGCGCAGACTTAAGTTGGTAAAAAATTTAAAAATAATTTTCATTAAAAAGAATTTATTTATAATATAAAAAGAAAAGATATATGATATATGATATATGAAACGCTTTATAATTGTTGGATTATATATTAGCGTCATCAAGAGCAGAATGAATATTTTATAAAAAGAAAAACGAGCTGGGAAGGCTCGGGGCATAAAATTGGAAACAAAAAGAGGAAAAGAGGAAATATAAGGCAGCAAATATGTTGCAGTGATAATTACAATTTCAGAGTGCTAAAAAGAGAATACTTAAGGAGTGGATTTATAAAGGGAAAACACAAAGGTTAATAATAACAAAGACATCAAATCAACGTAAATGGGTGCTCTTGAGGCTATTTTTTGCTCCGATTTACTTTTTATGCTTTTCAAAAAAAAAAAGGGGAACGGGCGCATTTGCATCAAGCGACAAATGAAGACAGCTGTAGTAGAAGTATGTAGAGATTATTT
>NC_051847.1:152749899-152758625 GCF_002237135.1 Teleopsis dalmanni
AAAATAAACAAAAAAGTTAAAAACGTTATACTTATTATGTTGTGAGGCTAGTTGAGTCAGTGTACTTGAGCACTGCGAGGTTAACCCCTCTCTACGCCTTGACTGGATTTTTGCTTATCACTTCGTCAGACTAAGTAATAATTGTCCTCAGATCTGCATACCTCCCCGAGGAGCCTGTAACCATTCTGAGATTCGATAACGCGGTGTTGGTAAGCCTGTCAGTTTTCGTAAATAATTTCAGGGTTTTATCCTTTATGCATTATTTAATCGAATCAATCGCGAAATCCACTAAGTGGATATGTGTATTGTATTTGATAGAACTAAGTTTCTACATAGCATGTGTTGAAAATATTTAACATATAATAGAACAAATTAGTGCTGACAGATATAGAAAGCGTTCAACTCACACGGATTTTATTTTAACTTAGGTTTTAACCTGTTCTTCTTTGCTTAAAGTAATACGAATTTGATCAAGTAAGCGACTGAAGCATTTTTACTCAACAGAATCTATAAATTCTTAAGTGATCCACTGTTATAAGTGTTCCCTAATAATATAATAATACGTTTTTCAGGTTATTATATAAAAGTTTATAATAATATATGTTGCATTTATTTTAGAAGAGAGCGTCAAACTATTTTAATGCTCTGTCTTTGATGTACTTTTGCACGCTTTCGATTCGTAAGTCCTTAATTAACATATATCTTTATTCGTGATATATCACGGTGTATTTACTATAAGTCACAATACAGTATACTGATACATATGAAGTTTTCTAATAGCCGATGAAGCAGTAGTAAAAGTAGTTTAAGTTATTACTCGCTTATAAAGCAGAGCATTATTTTTTCTCGCTTAACTTTCCCTATACTAATGGTTTTAAGTACATAGAAGTTTGCCCAAAATCAGAAAAGAAGTTCAGAAAAACATTTTCAATGAATTGTGGCGAAAGAGATAAAAATTTCAATTTACTTTTTAAATCAACAACCAGAATTAATTTTTAATAAACACAAAAATAAATCGATTTACTTATTTTTCATAAATAACAAAATATAATACAAATAAAGTGTACTTATGTTTATGCAATATATTATCATTATCTTCTTTTTTGCTTAATTTAGTTTGCTTGATTTTATTTAATTATTTCAACAAATATACAACTGCAATAAATAAAGTTTACAATAGAAAATAAATTTCTAATATAATTTATTTTCCATAAAATGAAGTTGAATAAATTAAAAAACGATCTTCTGCTAGTTTTATAAAAAAAATTCTTAATACATTAATATATAGAGATATAAAAAGCAATAAAAACAAATATTTAATTATTTCATGTTATTAAAAAATTAATTTTCAATTGAATCTCTCAAAATGATAAATGAAGTAAAAACATATTTTTTATATTTCTGTATTTATAATTCATTTACCAATGTGGTTTTTTAATGATTTTTAAATCATTACAAACACAATAATATATTAAAAAGTATTTTTTTTTGTTTATAATTGTTCAATATGATTCATTAAGATTTAATGAGAAAATACATTTTAAAATTGGTTCTATAATTTAAGTTGATATTATTAGTTCCAATAATCTATTATATTTTATGGTTTTGAAGAAGATTTTTAGATTTATTGAGAACTGATAAAGTTATAGAAAATAACAGTTAAATTACAATAGTTTGGTAATTCATATAAATCTGGACTATCTAGCAATTAATTTTAGTTATTAAAACTTTATATCAAATAAATTTATTTTAAATATTTTTGACAAGTTTTAAAAAAAAGTTATAAAATAAACTTTATAGATTTGAAATATAGTTATTTATATATTTTTATTTAATTTAATAAAATTATCTGATGAGTTTATAAATTATCAAAAATATTATTTATTATATACTTCAACATTATATTAAATTGTAAAATATTGTACCCCGTTTGCTACATAAAATATGTCAAATAGTTAATTAATATGGAAAAATAATTAAAAATGAATATACAGTACGTTGAAAAATCGTTCAGATGTACTTGTATAACATATATCTTCCACTTGTCCATTTACCATTTTATTTCAATTAAATGCAAAATGTACCAGACATTTTTGGAATAAACCCAAATAGATTTGGCAATGATGTGAATGTAAATTATTTGGGTATTCAATTTGGTATTCTTTTATTTTATTTATAACATAAAAAAGAGAATTAAAAAAGCAAAATTTATTTTCATCAAGTGCGGACTCTACAATAAAAGGAACTGTGGACATGCTGGGCTGAAGCAACAACAATAAAAACAACAGCTGCAGTCAAAAACAGCGAATTTCGCAAAAGTGCAAAATGGGATTAAATGCCTGGAATACATGAATACTGAAGAGTCCAGATGATGAAAGGGTTGTTGGCATATGTGGATGTGTGTAAACAGGCTCAGTTGTGTGGAAGGAAGACATATATCATATTTCCCAATAAAAAATAAAAAATAAAAATTAAGTATATCCTACTTATGTTTCTTATATTCTTATGCATTCCCGGGGTAGCTTAATAAATTTGAATAAATATAGGACACTAAAATATTTCTTTAAATTTTTATTTTAGGTACTATTTATTTATTATTTTATCATGTAGTGACAAAATCATTTATAATATATAGTTAATTTTCATAAAAATAAGAAGTTTGAATTCTATTCTCATATATATTTCCTAACATTTGAAAGGAAAATCTACAAATAAATATTATAAATAATAAATAAATCGAGTCATAAAGAAGCCAAAATTGAATACAAAAAAGTTTTATAATGAATTTTAATAAAAATAACTTTTTTAAATTTGATTTTAACGTTATTTCTTATATTTAATTATTTGTAACTAATTTTTTTGAGACTGCAAGTCAGCCGAAAATTCGATTAAAAATAATATAAAAAAATGGGTTGTAGTTCATTATATCTCAAAACGTCATTAAAAATTATTGTATGAACGTAATCGACCCAGCACCGTACTCGCTAGATCTAAAATTATCACCTCTAGAAAGGGATTTGTAAATTTTTTGCTATCCCTATAGATATGGATCTTTAAAATATTGGATTACAGTCATAAAATATTTGAAAGTGTGAAAAACCATGTATGGAGTATTGTGTCAAGGCTGTTGTTGATGTATAGTGCTCGATGGTGTCTAATTTAAAAGTGACGAATTTAAAACTTAACAAGCAACACTTTGAATTAGAATTAAATGCTGCATTTTAACTTCAAATAAATAACAAATTAAAAAAACACTTAAACAAAACAATTTCATATTCAATCCATTTGTTAAAAAGGTGTTTTTACATTTAATATCTGTTAATACCTATATATTTCTATAGAACCACATCAATAAAGAAACTAACCAATAATTAATTTTTTTTTATTATAACTTGTATGTAATAAAACAATTAATAAAAAATTTACTGTACCAACCCCGTAATTTAAAATGAATGGGAAAAAATGTACTTTCAGTACACAAATATTGTTGTAGTGGCAAATAAAAAGTTTTCTACCATTCGATACAAGATTATAAAACGTATGGGACATAGGTAGAACGAATCCGTTGATCATATGCTAAAACAATTGAACTAAACAAAGAAAGTCAAAACCATTTAACCCTTTTTTTTAAAAACTTAACTATACATAAGGTGAAATAAATCGAATTTAATTATATGAAAAATATTATTAAAAATAAACTAAAATCTGAATAAATTTTAATTAAATTGTCTGAAATATTACTCAAATGATAATTGGAATTTTGATAGCACTTGATATACATAGTTTCTTTCAAAAAGAAAAAGTCACCAATAAATACCGCATTACTTACATATTGCAGGCTTTTGTCATATCTTTGTCGTTAGTTCCTTCTCCATTATATTCTAGGCATAAATATTCGTAGTAAGCTAATGATTTGTAAATAGTTCTTCCTATGCAAAATGTAACTTCTGTAAGGAAAACATTTAAATGCTACTTTAACCTCTATAATTTATCAATAGGCCCTTTTAGGTAACCATTAACCAATTTAATTAGATCTCTGGACATAAGGGAACAAAAATATATGAAATAGTCTATGCGAACTTATTTAAAAAGTGTCAGAGATATCCAAAGAAATCAAAAAAAGAAATATTGATATTAGTAGTAGAATATGTGATACATTTATTAACAACACATAAAAAGAATGTATGTATTGCTAATCACATAGCCTAGCCTTCTATTTTTTATTGGAAGATTACATTGGGTTACATTGGTGAAGTTAGGATTGAAGTTAGGATTGAAATGACATAAATCACTTCTTGGCATGGTAGTATTAAAATGTCACTGATCAATATTAATTTAAATTGAGCATTCTTTTTACCTACAGTTGCTGAAATTAGAGAAAAAAAGGGGAAAGGTGTCAATGGTACACCTAATAGGTCTATGCATATTGAAATTGGGAACTTTCTTTACCTATAGTTGCATGTACAAGAGGAAACAAAGAGGGAAAAGCAAATATGGAAGAATCGTCCAAATTTGGCAAAATTAAGATGTTACACTATATAAGTCTATAAGAACTACTTACACTCTTGCTACATTCCTAATCTAATGTTCTCTTTTAATTGCTCTATCTTTGAAAAGTATCTATAATAACTGTGTAGACTATAGAAGTCTATGAACTAAACACCATTGCTGATATTTTAAGTATAATGGCCTCTTTTAATTACTCTAGCTTTTATGTGTATCTATGATAACTGTGTAGACTAAAAAAGTCTACGAACTAATCACCCTTGCTGATATTCTAAATATAATATTCTATTTTAATTACTCTATCTTTGAAATGTATCTATAATACCTGTGTGGTAATAAAATGGCACTTAAAAGCTACTTAAACAAAACACAAAGCTGTGTTCCCATTAAAATCAACCAAACCAGCCATTTCTAATATAAACGAATTGACATCTAAGCTTAAAACTATGTCATTTTGTTATTACTTAAGTAAAGATACTTTCTTAAAATTTCAATAAAATATATTTTTATGAAGATAAATGAAATATAAACTTTATATGCAAATGTTGTTTATTTCTAAATTTTATAATTTTAAATAAATTTAAAGCTTAGCCGAACCTTTCGAATTTGATGAGCCAACTCTACGCCCATACTCCGTTGATGTTCATAATTAGTTTCAACAAATTTGCCTTTTAAGTTTTCACACTTAGCAAATCACTCAATAATTCCATAAAGTTTATATAAAATCGAAACGTATTACCATATAAGTAAATTTGTATTCTTACTCAATCATACATAAAATGTGTGAATGGTATAAAAAAATATGAGCCGGGTCCGCAGAATCACTAAGTTTTTCTATAATTAAATGATACTAAAAAATCTTTAATTTTAATTTTATTCTTGAAGCGCAATATAAATCAAAACAAGTCAGATTTTTTTATTATAAATCACTATACATAGACTTATAAAAAAATCAATAAAATCACAGCTCAATATGTAATAAAATATTTTTTAAACAATTCTTTTGACTTTAATCTTTTACAGCATATGAAATAATAAATTTTTAACCAATTATTCATAAATCCAAAATTGGCATCTAACTCGGCATGAAACCTGACGCTATTTTACTATTCTCTTAACATAGACACTTTGTTTTGAATTCTTCAGGAAGTGCTTCTCCCACATTTTTTTTCAAAAAACTAATTATGTATACATATCTACATATATATATACAAAGATATGTGTTATAAAATAGCATCCAAATTATTTAATTCTTTTGATTTTTCTATTTAATTCAATTTGTGTGGAGCAAATAATGAAAAAAATTCTATTAGAAAAAGCACTCCTCACTCCTCTACGCTTAAAAAATCAGTAGCTGAATAAACGTTTTTATAACTCAAGTATGTAAATATTTATATGCAAATTTACTATGTGAAGTAGTTTTAATAATGAGACAATGAATCAGTTGGCATGAAACGTTAATGTCTATCAAATAAATATAAAAATATTTGCGTACAATAGATATAGCAAAAAACTTCCATATACGGATTTTATTATGCGATAGTTTAGTACGGCATATAAATAGTTTTATATTTAAATTAAAAATTTAAAAAATGTTTATTTATTATATTAGAATGTTAAATTTATTATTATCACAATAACGTTTGCACTTTAGAAATCATTTTTCAGTACGTTTTACATCTTCGTAGCAATTTATAATTTAATGTATAGTTATATATATATAGGAAATAATTTATTATCTATAATTAATTATATAAAATATAAATACATTTTAAAAATAAATAATTATTTTTTTAAATAATTATAGTTAATTTGAAAAAAAAAATAAATTAATTTTTAAAATTATATTACATTTATATTCAAAAATAATACTCTGATATAAACTAAATAAATAAAAAATAAATAATAAAAATAATAATAGATAATAATAAAAATAATAATAGATAATAATAAAAAAATAATAATAGATAATAATAAAAATAATACTAATAATAAAAAAAATAATTAATCAATTAAAAATTTTTCTTAAATAATAAAAAAAATATTTAAGAAATAATAAACTCACCTAAAATATATATTTGTGTTTTAATTAGATAAATTACAGTCGTATATTATATGTTACTGTTTGCATATACGAGTATTTCAACTAAGTTCAAATTAAAAAATAATTTAAAAAATTTGATTTACTGAAAATACTTAAAAAGTCTGCATTTTTACCATTACTCAAAATATGTACAGAAATTTATAATATCATTATACCATTGCTTAGAATATATTTCTTAAATTAATGCGGTTTAATTTATTTTATGGGTTGGCATTTATCTACAATACTGATGACTCCAATTACTGCGATGTTAGAACCATAAAATTGTCTGTACCAATGTTTCTCAAATCAAAACGTGCTGTGGACCCGAAATATATTTAATGTGTATTGGGCTAGGTTACGTTAATGTGGCAATCGGTCTAGTTGACTAATGCATTTAGAGGCTATTGGTCATCATTAAGATGGGAACTTAGTTGTATTACTTATGGCATCATTTTAGCGCTCTTATAAGCGCAAATTGTTCAAATTTCAGCCCCGGATACCTTTCTCTAGATATGTTTGCTCTAGAAGTTTACCTAGCTAGAACTGATGAGCAATTAAATAAGTCTTTCATACTTTATTTTTTATATCTTTACAACTTCTGTAATATCGTTGCAAGGAGTTCCGAGCTTGAGAGCATGACTATCATATAGCTAATGGCCAGTTATATAAACCAATATTATTTTCAGAGATATCCTCTCTTGTTTAGCTGATTAAACCCATTGCTTTTTATTCTATTCTTCTTCTTCTTTTTGTTCTTGAGTTAGTGCTATTACGCATTTTTACTCTATAATGGCTGGGGAGCTTATCACTACCCCACACTAGGCTTTAACTAGGCTAAGAAATATCTATTAAATGTGTAAAGATTCTAGAAATGTTTATTTGCCCAAGATACGTTGGTCATTTTAACAACCCTATACTTTAAAATGATTCCACAGGTGGCGATAGATATTGTAATATCATTTTTGGGAGCATAGACTCTTCCTTGAAGACTGAGAATCTATAATTTTTTTGAAGGCCATTTTGTTCATATTAGGCGAAAATTTTATTTAGATCCCCAGGCAATCACATCAAATTTTAAGCTTAGTGGTCTGGATATCTGAGTATATATATCATCGTGTATCGAATATATATACTAAATTAGCACATTTTACTTAAGCAAGTGGCTATTTTTTTGATGGCTAAGTCGCTTGATGGCCCTATTTGAAAAACATTACAGTGGTCAGAAAGACGAGCAGATAGTTTTAATACAACATCTTTCGAGAAGACTCCAATGACAATTCTTTCATTGATGCTACTAAATGGTTACTTCTTTCATTGTCAAGATCACTGTTTCATAAACACCACAATGGTCAGAAATGGGAACTGATAGCTTTAGTCTTAAATCCTGATGTTGTCTAAGACGATGATACATTGCTGTATTATTAACAGCATGTGCCGTTGGTTGAGTCTATACTCTTTATTTGTAATAGTTTTTTTTAAGACGTCATTAACAAATTGGATGTACAAATAGATTGAATTTCATGACTTAAATTTGGTTTTCCTTTTCTGAATAAACAACCTATTTTTTTAGTTTAGTACAAATCATTAGCAACCAAATATCAGAATTATATCAGGTTTCTGTGAACATTTTCTATCATTTAAAAAATGTGCCAAGCTTTATAACGTGTGCAAGTTTTAGAGAGAGTACTGTATCATATATAAGTTTAATAAGGTAAGGTATTAGTAGTTCTAATAAAAATTAAAATATTTTCAAAAGTTTGTTATAGAAACATATATTTTTTTTATAAAATATATTAGAAATTAGAATATACTAAAAATTATAGATATACTAAAATCTAGCTTGTCAGTGATTTTGAAATTCATGAATTGATCATAAAATTTATTTTTGTTTTTAATTTTTTTTATGTTTTTATATTTTTATATATTTTTATAATTTGTATATAGCAAAACTAAAGACAGATATTTGAATTGAAAAATTAAACTTATTAAATTATTTTTAAAGGTTTTGCTATTATAGAGACATTGTATTTCAGAGTGGTGTGATTTATTTTTCTTATCATTTATTTAATTTATGCAGTCAAAAAATGTTTAACCTTTAAAAATTTTGTTATAATAATGTAAACTAAATGCTCTT
>NC_051847.1:152758725-152774587 GCF_002237135.1 Teleopsis dalmanni
TTAGAATAAGTAAGAACTTAATAAGTCCTATTTCGTCTTTAGTCATATAATCTTTTGATTACATAGTTGCCTCTAGAACCCTTGATATGTGTAGTTTCGGATGTAAAATTGTCGCAAACATTTAAATGGAATATCTATAAGTTTCGCAATTTAATTTTGTTTAATGTACCTTGCATGTTCTTCGTAAAGGATTAAATAGAATATTAAATTAGTCTGCTTTTAGAAAGCTGAAATGCAATAAAACTCGATACTAACAAGTGCAAAAAGTTAAATTAAAACTATTTTTTATATATTTCTTTTTTGTAACAAGTGACTTGGAAGAATGTCAGGAAGGGGTTGGCTGCGAAACAGTACAAATGCATTACAAGCATTAAAATGCAAATCTACTTGACACTTTGCAGTGCAATAAAGTAAAGTTTTAACATTTCGGCCCGAACCAAACTGAAACTTAATTCTCAATTTAACAGTAGTAACAGCACGAAAGGAGTTGTAGATTCGCAGAAAGGATATGTGGAGTGCAATGTATGAGCACAATACATTTGCAAAGTGTAAAATGCAAATTCGTTAAAACAATGCAAGGATTTGGTAGAAGTCAGTACAGGCGATAAAATATAATGGTAGTCTGCAAAATAATATATGCAATTGTGGTTTTCTCTCTGCAGGATGTTGCTGTGGTTCAATTAAGAGAACCAAACAGAAGCTGATTACAAACAAATACTGCAATTGCAGTTGAAAATAAAGTCAACATGTAAAAATTATAGTTTATATGTGATAAAATTTTAAAAAAGAGTTTGCTTATCTGTAAGATGATATTACAGAAAAGAAATATTTGTTACCTTCAAAGATATTAGATATATTATTTTTTGTGAAGCTATTCTACAAATCAAACAACTAATTTAACATATGTAAACTGTCTTATGCTACTAATGCAGAATTTTATACCTTTTGTAAATACTGAACAAAGCCGCGCACAAAGTTTGTATCTAACTAATCGTGTGCAAGCGGCATGTCGGACACTTTTAACTACATACATAAATTTAAATATGAAAAGGGATCTGTGCATTTATATACTATTCCGAACTCATATTGGAAGCGAATTTACCCTGCTGTGCCTATCGTTTTGCTGGCTTGCCTTTGAATCCTCCACGCTCCACGCTCAATATATCTAGAATATGCACAGTAACAGAGGCTTAGTCGATTTTTTCGATTGGTATCATTGTAAATTATGCAGTGTGTCCTGACGTTCTTTAAATGTGAGTTTTGTTGTTTTTTGTAGAAATTTTTGAATAAAGATGATGACGATGATATTTTAGTGGGAAAAGTGCAACCAAGCAGAAAATCAAATGTCGAAAAAAGTGACTGCCGAACTATTTGTTAAACGTGTTAGTTGAGTAGCACAGTTGTCAAGGCAATGAATTTCAGTATTCCGGTACTAAGAACGGTCAATGTCAATGATTTTGGCATTTTTTGTAGGCTTGTTGCTACTACTTCCTCTCTTTTTTCTATTGCTGCCATATTGCTTTATGCGTTTTCCATTAAAAGCAAATATTTCCATGCATACATCACAGTGGCTTCAATAGTTTTTTGGAGTGTTGTGTAAAGTGCCGTGAAAAGTGTAGTAAAGTGGTTACTTGGTTTCGACACTGTGCACATGAAGAGTGTCCACTTAACAAGTAAAATCAATCAGTTTTTGTTTTAGGGAATTGAAGTTTGAAAAAACCTTTGAAGTGGTACTGGTTTATTTTTTTTGCTAATAGTGCTCAAGTGTTGCAATGAGTTGCATATATGGTATATAAATTTTTATATTTAATTTCATATCTATAATATATTGGTGTCCCTTTTTAGAGAGTAAAAGAGGAAGTATTATCAAAATTTTAAAAAATCAAATTTTTTTATTTTTTTAAAAAAATTAAATTCTTTTATTAAAAATTTATGTATTTAAGCATTTTAAACGTAGATATAAATATGTCATAGAGGATTTTTATTAATAATGGTGATAAACTTAATTTGAACGTGGAAGCGACGAAAAAATTCAATTTTATGGGTACCTTAAAGGGTATGTAGAACTAAAGTATTTTGTTCCAATTTGGAATCAGCTATGTTTAGATTAGAAACCCTGCTCTGGGTATTAACACAAAATAAGTGCTTTGATGGATTTATTTCGCGAGTAACGTTCAAACTCATTATCAAACCTACTTTCCCTAATGTTGGAAATAATTAAGTAGTTACTTACTTATTTGGCCATAACACCCGTTACTGGCCTTCGAGCTAATACAACATTTCCCTCCAAGCGCGTCTACTGCACTCTGAACTTGATCACGCCACTGTGATAATTGAATAATTACTTAATTACTTAGCCATAACAACCTATTACTGACTTTCGGCCTAATGCAACATATCTCTACAAGCCGCTCTACTACATCCTAAACTTGATCACACCACCGGAGACACGGTCTACCCTATGCCTTCTTCCTCCAACTTAGTCATAACAACCCATTACTGGCTTTCGGCCTAATACAACATATCTATACAAGCGCCTCTACTGCATCCTAAACTTGATCACACCACCGGAGATACGGTCTGCCCTATGCCTTCTTCCTCCAACTGCCGCTTCAAGTGTCTTTTTCGCTGTAACAACTGAAGTAAATGAATTGCATAGCCTAAAAACTCAAAAATATCACTACAGCAACACTACAAAAAGTTAAGTTTTAGGCAAAAGTTGAGTTCCTTTAGCATCTATATCCTATACATAATCAAACAGCTTTAGAACTAGGGTGCTTTTCACGAGTTCTACCTTACAACCCGATCTGTTATGTTGCCACAGATTAAAAACTTTTTGACCTCAATTTAAACGTTAAAAAGTACTTATCATTTAACAAATAGGTGGGCTTGTGAGTTAGTTACCAACACAATTTTAATATTACTTTTTAAAGCTATGCATTATTCTCTACGACTTATAGTTTATATTTATATTGTCAAATACATTCTAAATGTTGTTTTCATAAAAAATCGGATATGTATCGTCAATATTGAATAACTTCTCGTAAAGCGAACGTTTGCTCTACGTTCGCTGTTTTTCGCAAACTATAATTAAATTTATGAAACCTAAGTAAATATATTATTATTATTATCGTAAATACTATAATTATGATGAAAATATTTAAATTCCTGGCTTAATTATTTTTCAAAGATTAATTAAAATAATTTCAGTTTGTGTATGTACTCAGTTATTACTTGATAAGGTTATTTGTATGTTAAACTGAATAAATTAAAAAAGGTTTATTGAAACAAAAAAACCGGAAGATACATTTTCATATTTTAAATTTTGAAATTTGAAAAATTTTTGTTTCAAATAAATTTTTAATCAATTTAGTCCATCGATTTTTAATTTCTTATAACACTACAACGGCAATAAAACTCTGTGAAATAGGGTTTATACTACTTTTTATTGACGCAACAGGGCTTAGAGATCTACTCTAAACCCATAAGTGAGCCCAATAAACCGGCATCCCGGTCGAAATGCCATACCCTTAACAATAATAAATAATATACACCACAAATCACAAGACTTCAAAGATTAGTTCTTTTAAAATAATTTTTAGTTGATTTCCTAAGAAACTCCATTACAATACTATCTTTAACACAGTAAGTAAATTAATTTAAAACAAAAATATTTAAATTTGTTTATATCTTTATGTATGGGTTATGGGTTTTGTGCAACTATAGTTATTTTCTGGAGTTTTGATTTCAAATCAATAATAGTATCTTTTTCATATCAATAATTTCTCATGCAGTATTCGTTAAGGCCCACGTTATGTAGAGTGTCACGGGCACGTCAAAATCAAAATTGTTGTTGCTTTCAATGCAAATTAAGAAATTGTGAGTGAGAGAAGAAAACAAATGTCGGTTTAAATTGGTCATGAAAGTCGAGGGTATTTGTGCCTCGTTACTCAGTCAAAGCCATGTTGTATGTATGTATATATTTCCTTTAAAGTTATAGCACAACCAAAAAGTACAAAAGTAATAGTACTAATGATAGAGTGATAGTGATACTCTGGGCAACATGCATTTTAATCATTTCTCGAAACGGCCTCAGTCGATGATGGTTATTTGTAAAAAACGACATACGATTAATTAGGTATTCGTTAGATTAAACACTTACTGGACTAAGGTTTCTTTGATAACGCTTTTAATACTGAATATAGATACGTTTTCACTTATACGATTTTTTTTTCGTATTTCAGAAAGAAACAGAATTTACTTCACAAAGCATTTATTACTATATATATTTATTCAAACGCAGAATAAAATAACCATATGAAAAAAATAATTACCAATTCATAAAAATTAAAGTAGTATATATTTTGTGGGCCTAATATAACTTGAAAAAGCAATCTGATAAAATTACTTTATAAAAATAAATTTACGAGTAATTTTCAAATCTCTATAAATTCTATTAACACAATTAAAAATACACGGAATTTTAAGAAGATAAGAATGCACACAATAATTAAGAAAAAATTCTTTAGTTAAATAAACAAACAAGCACCCACTAACATAATTTTCAACAATAAATGCATTAACTAAATTCCAGTTGTAATTTTAAAAATAAATACAATTTATCCCTTTTCTATATATACTTATTTATGGCATAATGCAATTGACCTATATAACCAATCGTTAAATATTTCCACAGTCTATTAAGTATTTTAAGGTACTTAAGCATATTGCACTTAAGAAAGAACAATTGAAATCTTTTGTCAGTGGAACAAAATTTAGAAAATGATTTTTTTAAGTACTTAACATTTCCAATATAAACAAAGCATTTAATTAGTAAAAGCAATGCCAGCAAATTGAAACCGAGTCAGAACACAAAACGAAGCATCTACAAAACTACAAAAGATACAAAATCTAGCATAAAATTTTAACGTTCTTGATTAGCAGCGAGCAGGAAACACAATCCTAAAATGTAAACAAATCCAAACAAACCAAAAAAGGGATTTCCATTTTAAGTTGTTTGAACTGCCTAATTTCTTCGATTTCAAATAAACATACAGACAAAAAAGTAACTGAAAAAAGATTGTACGGTGCTTTCAGACTGCATGAGAATTGTAAAAAATATACATAGTACGCACGGCTGCCTTTAAATGAGCCACAAATATATAAAAATACACCAGAATCGAAATATATTTATTTTACTTCGTTTTTTTTTTTTAGATATATTTACTTGTGTCTGCACTTGCTGTTTGTCGACATGTGAACATTTCAATCGCCTTCCCTTTGCCAGTCGAACTACATGTTGCTCTCCCCAATCACTCCGCCTATTCAACTGCATCAAAAACAAAACTCTTGGAAGAGTTTTGAAAACGTTCCCCGTTCTGTAGATTCTGTTTTTGAAACGAGTTCTTTGTGGTGCCTGACGACTTGCAATATTCGATTTCTTCATACATTTTTTTGTTCGACTTTGTTTTATATGAAAATCTTTTCACTCCCCATGACGCGTGCTGCATGTTGCTTGTGAATATTGCATGTATATCTTTTAATATATTTTCTATTTCCTTTACACAAAAAAATATAAAAACACTGTATTAAGTTTGTTATACGGTTTGTAACACAGTAAAACAGACATCTGAATCTGTATACATTATATATTTCATTTGTCAGTTTGACAGGGTAAATAGATTTACTGATGTCATTTGCATATATCATCGCAAACTAGTTACCAACTTAATATATATAGTGTGCCTCAAATACTACCTTAAAGCAATTACAGATAGATCAAAACCTGGCTTTAAGAAGACTGTTTAAGATTCCATGGTATATTAGATCTACAGACATACATTTAGAGACAGAGCTCTAAAATTATTTACTAAAGTTGATACGCTACTTAACCCCGCCCTACAATTCTCAAGTCCACTTCTGGATTCTCAGGAAGATATGCTGATTTAAGGTCCGTCATCAACTAAAAGACAAATAAATGATTTGATTAGTGATGGGGTAGTGATAAGCCCCCCAGCCATTATAGAGTAAAAGTGCGTAATAGCACTAACTCAAGAACGAGAAGAAAAAGAAGAAGAAGAATATATAGTATATATAAAATTGGCCTTTTTAGAATTAACCCTCAAAAAACCGAATACCTATACTCAGAAAAATATGCTCTAAGCAAATACTAGTTAAATTGATCTGACCTGTTTATTTTGTTAGAGATAGTTTAGTTATGTGGTAAAGAAGATATGAAAACTAACATTTGGTGTGGTTGAACCAACATGATGCATCGAGTAAGAATATTTTAATCTGAGATTTAGTTAAAATCAGGTTAAATCAATCAAATTATTTTTCCGAATGTATATTATTTTTCTGTATCGTCAAAACTATTTCTGAGTTATACGAAAAAATGGGATCTGGGACATACTCTATAGCCGCTGTACAATCTAATTATATTATGTGTGTAAATTTGGTGTCGATTTAACTGAAAACATTGCTGTAACAGTTTTTAGACGATATCTTACGAATATCTGATATCATTTGCCCAACTGCTAGTAGATAAAGATTGTCTTCCGCAAAGTAAGGGGTTTGATTGATTGAGATTTGAACCGGTTATAACAAAGTTTCAGTGCCTTGTGTTGTATGTAGATTACTAATATATATTTATTGTTGTTGTAGGGGTCACTACTTTTCAAAGCCTCTCTATTAAATTCAGCAGTTTCGATTAAGTAAAAATAAAATCTACTGTTATTTTTGCGTTAAAATCAAACTTATTACATTTTTTTAAATGAATATAAAATATAATTTATATTATATAAATATAATATATAGAAGATAAAATTTAAATAAATAAATGTAAACTCAATAGTAATGGATCGAACATACACTACGCAAGTCGAACTCCCGTATCGCTAAGCAAGCCCTAAAAGCGCTCCTTCAAGAACATGGCGAAGGACAATTGATGCCGAATTAACATCAGCGCGCTACTCATGGAACGACATCTGCACGGCTGCTCCAAATAGAATACGGTTCATACGAATTGTTGAGGCCCTATGCTCCAAAGGGAGTTAACGGAACAAAGAAGAAGAAGAAGAAGAATAGCAATTTAAAATACTTCCTAATAGTACAAACATATTTAATAACTCTGTATGAAGGGCATTCAAGTTTCGTCATAGCCAAAGAAAATTTTTTATTTGTTTTAATATTATTTTCATTTTTAATTGTAATATTCACTTCAAATACCCGCATGTGGCACTGCGATTTTGGCCTTTCTTGTTCGGGGGCATCTGGTTTACATTGCTGACAAATTAAAAAAATTACAAGCATTGTATCTTCAACTGCATCCATGCCTCGTTAAGTGTACACCATGCTTGAGGGTTCGAGTATTGAAATCTCTTTTTATTAATTCCATTAATTAAATTTTGTATTAATTGATATCAAAAAAATTCAGTTTGCTACAGTTTAACACTTAAAAGAACTTGAGAATGTAATGTGGAACATTCATATGAAGAGTTTTTAATATGAAAATATATTGCTATTTTGCAGAGTAGATGTTAACATAAATTTGATGATATGAAAGCGATAAACTAATTGTCCTCTTCTTATTTTTTATTTAAAAAAAATGCCATATGAAATCTTCGCCATTTAGTTTATAACATATTTACTGATAATAGAATACCAGAAAGTTACTGTTAATTATTAAATAAAATCTTGTAAATATAAAAACTATATTTTAGTTTAAGCTTTTGTAATATTTAATACGGCTGGATTTGAAAATAACCTAAACAATAGCAGATAGGAATTGTAACTATCTGGTAGTTTTGGATATTTTGGCATATTAAAGACATTATATAATGAAATAAATTTGAGAGAGTTTGTAATTATAGCTGAAATAACAGTAGACAAAAAAAACAGTAATAGCTACAAAAATTGAACTTTATGAAGACATCATATGATATGTTTATACTTTGTCATTTTACAATATGCATCGTTTAGCAACCGCTGAACTTGTGAAAATAGTAAATATCAACAACAAAAATTGTGATTCTTTATAAATTTCGTTTCGAATCTACCTACTTCAGTAATTAGTCTCTTTTTTAGCATAGTAGATTCTTCAACAAACAAAGTTGTCTAAAAATGAAGTGTAATTAAAGTCTACAAGTAACTATCAAAATACTTTCCATTGCTTACCATTTTATATCTGCAACACAGTATGCTGTTGCATTTGGTCTGCGAATTGCGAAGGTATGACGACACAAATTGTCAATTCTTCTTCCTACAGATACATGCTTATAATATTTTTTGGATTGAAATTAAAGATATGGATTTGAAAGATACGAAGTTTTAACAGGATAATGCCGGAAGCCACAGAATATCTCTTCATTTAGCTGTGATGTTATAAAACCCAGATATAAATTAATAAAATGATTCATTTATTAGACTTTTTTGAGGTTATGCAGGCGATCATGTTTATGTAAACAATTATCAAACTTTCGACTCTGGGACGAAAAGTCATTAATAGGTATCATTAGTGCAAGATGCCCTGTGGAGAAGGTTCAGTTTGACACCTAATGACCATGTCCAATCAAAATATTGAAATAAAAATCTGATTCTTTTGGTTTCAAGAGAAAATGTATATGCCTTTTAGAAACAAAAATTGGATAAGCCTTTATGTTAATGAAATAAAATATTTCAGAAATTTGATGAAATACAATATTTCATATTCTGAAATGTCATATACCTATGTGACGATTCTGTTCTTCGTCTTCTTGTTCTTGAGTTAGTGCTATTACGCACTTTTACTCTATAATGGCTGGGGGGCTTATCACTACCCCACACTAGGCTTTCACTTGGCTAAGAAATCATATCATTTATTTGTCTTTTAGTTGATGACGGAACTTAAACCAGCATATTATATAATATACAGAACATGAGTAGGCCATTGAATATATGTACATATACCTATGTAGTACTAATTTCTTATATCATTTGCAGTAGGAAAAACAGTTTTTTTTTTATATTTGGTATAACGATTACCAAATGATACCCAAATGGAAATATAGTCTATCAACATAAAATATTTAACACTGTTTTTAGTTGCATGCAATCTCTTGACATGCGATACAGTGCTATCAAAAAGCGAAGTTTGCTTTACGTTTATCTCTTTCACTTAGTAAGGTAACATTTTTATTTCTTATCTGAACTAAACTTAAGTTACAGTTTCTGGGGGTTGTAGTCCAGAACTTGTTTAGTGATGTCGTCTGCAGATCTGCGTAGAATATGGTCGATCCAATTATATTTCCGTGCCATTATTTCTTCAATTATTGGAGGCTGCTTAGTTCTAAATTATAGTTCGGTGTTGCTTAACTTTGAATTTATCTTAAGAGAAACCTTAATATAATTTTATTCTTAATATTAGTATTGTTAAATGTTCAAATTATGCATTTTTATTATAATGAATTGTGTCATTTTTTTATTTTCAGGTATGTACAACAAGCTTTGGAACCTTTATGATAAACAGTCTGTAAACAGTTATTTTTGTTGGTGTTTGACAAGTAAAATTGGCAAGTTTTTAAAATTAACAGATATGATATTTAACACTTAGTACTTTATATTTTTTGTACAACTGGTAACGAAACCATACTCAAACATTTTAAGAATAATTCTCAGACATTGAAAATTTAATCGCAAATAGTGACTTGAAACTCATTCCAAATCACATGTTCAGATACATACATCGTAGGCCATTGAACAAAACGGTTTTTCAAATTGAAATTGAAAACTTTTATTATATCAAAGTTTCGTATTCATATATATGATATACAAATATATATATATGTATGTACTGCATAAAATATTAGATTTGTCTGTTAAGCGGAAATTGTTAATAGCGATAACTACTACTTCAAACTATAACTACGACTACAAGAATAATAGCAATCAGCATAACAATAACAACAACGATATTAACAACTTGTCAAACAATATCACGCACAATTGACGGACACAACAATCAGTCAGTCAATAAACCTGTCTTTGAAATTGAAAACAGTTTCAAGATACAATCCAAGCCTCAAACGTTGAAGTATATATGGAGGATACTAATCCAAGCTGCCAACTTAAAGAGTTGTAAAATTATTACCGCGCGTGTGCCGAATAATTAAATTTTTTATTTTTATTCAAAAAAAAAATAGTGGAAAAAAAACGTTTGGCATTACCCGCTGCTTGATCTAAATAAAAACACATGATATTTAATTTAAGAAAAACTATTTTAATATTGTTATTGTATTTAATTGCATATATTTAAACAATTTGTATGCTAACTGCACTCTCAGTCCCCCATATAATTTATTCTGATATTGAAAGCTATATAGATTGATTATGAATATAAATGAAACTTAATTGCAATAACTGCATTCCTCACTTTTGCATTTTACTGGACTATACACTTTACTTTATAGTATTTTCTACATAAATGAATGTGCTTATTAATAGAGATAATACATTAATTATATACTTACATATATGTTTTAATAAATGCTTTAAAATATTGCGTCAATAACTATTACATTTTATTTATTTGATATTTATTGTTAATCTACATAAGAATTTTAATGATTAGTTTGATATTTGCAAATAATATATGCAGGTGCAATTTTATATATTTCAAAAAATTTTGTTTCTATAATATAAATATAATAAATTTTTTTATGAAATTTTATTGCAATAAATAAATTATAATTCAGTATTTGGTATTCTGTACTCATTCTGTGCGCATAACGCAATCTTGAGAGACTGCTTAGTAAAATATAAATTAACGGCTAGCATTTCTTATA
This sequence comes from Teleopsis dalmanni, assembly GCF_002237135.1. NCBI lineage: Eukaryota > Metazoa > Arthropoda > Insecta > Diptera > Diopsidae > Teleopsis > Teleopsis dalmanni. Next base: position 152,769,546 of record NC_051847.1, read on the forward strand.
TAAAAATTTCTTAATTCTAAATATTATCCTGTCAATATATTACTATGGAATAGGATTTATATACAGGATAATTGACAACTATTGAACTAGGTATCATGTTCGATGTTGATGTTTTCTGCGAATCAAAGGAGTGGTTTAAGGTCCATTGCTAAAACGTTCATCAACTGTCCAATAGTGAAACTCTCAAATAAATGAAATTTGGTTATGACAACGTAGAATATAAACACCAGACATGTTTCAAAATCCATTCCTTTATATTTAAGACCTCGTTTCAACTGTCCAATAGTGAAACTCTCAAATAAATGAAATTTGGTTATGAAAACGTAGAATATAAACACCAGACATGTTTCAAAATCCATTCCTTTATATTTAAGACCTCGTTTAATTTTTGAAATTGTAAAATTCGCATACAATCTAAACACGGAATATACTGACATTAACACAAGATATGTCTTAAAGTCCACTTTCTTCTAAGCTTTCTACACTTCCTATATTCGTTCCTTTTGCTAATTTTATATATGAATGCTGCTAATAGACTGTGACTCGTCAGCATGTCTATAATAACCTTTCTGTGATAGCATTAGTATAGCTCGAGTGTGTTTTTTGTGGTTTGATGGCTGTTTGATTTTTGCAGTTTTAATCTGTTCCACCTCATCATTATGCGTTTTCTTCATAGTACCGTTATTTTTATTTGATAGCAATTTGTTTAAAAATCTGCAAAAAATTTGTTTGTTACATGCGATATTATAAAGATAGATTAGTTTTAAATAAAGTTCTGAAACGTTCGATCATTGAGCACTTGAGAAATTCAATCAGACTTGAATTCAAACATGTTGATCAAACACATGAAATATTTAGAAATGCTAGACGTTTTCGAGGTACTCAAATATAAAATTTCCTTTATATTTCCATTAACTTTTGTTTTACAGAAATTTACATAACAGTAAATGCACGAGGAAGATATGGTATTTGAATATATTAGAGATGGTCGTTGAGCTTAAATCAAAGGATGGAGTCTAACATTAAAATTCTGAAAGCTGTGAGAAGCTCAAATATTATTTGAAACACTTTACTTCACATTACCATAGCTCAGCATATATACTATTCATCAGAGCAATTACAAAACAATTTTTTCTCAGCTGATATTATCTTATCGGGTCTGCTCATCGACCCTATTATCATATTTTAATAATCCACTTGACAAGTTAAAACGATTTTGTGATAATATTTCTGTTTGTACATATATGTTAATAAGTACAAATATAAATTTTTGTCTAAAATTTTAGATATATTAAGAAAAATTACTATAAAGAATTTTAGGAATTAGTCCTCGACAATGGCTTTACTAAATTTATTTATCGGGTCCCAGCCTCAAACAATAAACTTCATCTCCCAACCAATAATGTTCTACAAACTATAAAAATGGATCAGTTAGTTTTCGTGTACCTATGGAACGTATAAATATACAAATTTTCTTTGTTGGAACAGTTACGCTTTAAATCTTACCAAGTTTATAATAAAATGTTTTTTCGTCCATCCTCATTTTTGTACCGATAATTTAAACATTGCCAAAATATAACCTCACTACAAATACTTATTTTTAAAAAGTTTTGTTTATTTAAGACTCCACCTTATTAAAAATTTTCTTAGACTCCATCTAAAAATTTACTTAGTAATCATATTATATTATATTCTTTTCACTACACCAATACTTAATATATGCAAAATAACCTTTTTGAACTTATTACCTTCAAAGAATAAATTTTAATAAAGCTTAAATATGTATGAATAAATTTTAATATAGCTTAAATATCTTTTATGAACGTAGATGCTATACATTAAGAATGATAAATCAACTAAGTGTGAAAAACTGCTTTGGAGTTAATCAGGGGTCATTCACACTCGGAAATTATTCGCAATAAAGTATGTTTTTCCCTCTTTTTGAATAGCTCACAGCTTGTAATTAATTGGCATTTGTTAAAATGAATTTTATTTATTTAATTTATGTATAAATCACAGAACTAATCGTTATAAATAAATAGTAACAATTTGACAACAATACAATTTAAAAGACTTGATAATGACAATATGAAAGTTAAGTCATATAACATATAAAAATGTACATATATATAAATATAAGTAATAAATAATTTATTTATTACATAAATAGCATTTTTTAAATCCCATAAATTATTTACTAAATTCTTACTTGGCAAAAGTGATAGTTTGCTCCACTGTAACTAGCACGACTGATTTTAAAATTATCTGATCTGTTGTGTGTTAGTACGGTTCGCTGCACCTTAAAATGTAAACAAAAATCAACGCAGAATAGCAAAGCATATATATATACATAAATACTATAATTATTCATTTAAAAAAATTTCATTAAAATTTCTTCAAGTATCAAGCGGAATGATTAAAGCCAAATTAAAATGATGTCAGCTTCTATTAAGTAAAATATTAATCGAGATGAGTGTTTGCAGCTGTTTTGTACAATAAAAGTTGCCAAAATTTTAGCATTCTTTATTTAATAAATTTAAAAATAAAAAATTTATTATTGCTAATTTTAAATTATGTATGTATGATAACTTCGCGAGTTAATAGCTTAATTACTAATTTCCGAAAATTAGTTGAGTAGTTGCTGTCATTTCCTAATTCAAATGCTAAATAAAAACTCACAAAGTTTAGTTATTTAAAAGATTTAACCTGCACAAAATTTTATATATTTTAATTGAATCATTGTGTAAATTAGTGTTAATATTGCAAATATATTTTTGTGTAATTTTTTAATTTCATCCAAAAGAGTACTGCTTCATAATTTATGCAGTCATTAACAATTAAAAAATAAAAAACTATCGTATCATTAGCACTTCATTTTGGTTTACAGCTGTGTAACAAATTGTTACGTACTGAATTGGCACTTAACCACATAAAACAAGCTATAAATTAAATATCCCGAAATGCTATGTAGCGATATTTTGTTACGGCTATAATCGATATGCACGCCATGTAAGTGGAATATCGAAAAGACTAAAATGCTATCTGAACAACTGTACAAATCTGTTTAAGGCCGATGTAACATTTCGATGAATTGATGATATTTGGCCAGAAGCAATCAATCAATATATAAAACAATATTGACTCTAACGAATTTGGCTCTCTAAAGTCCAAATGCAGGTGGTAAAATTAGTCAAATATAATATAAAATTGTAATAGACCAGACCGAATATGGTAAATGGTTAAATAGCAATAATCACACGCTCTGCAAAATCAATTTGTTTCAAATAAACATTTTTGCAAAATAATTTGCGATTGCAATCTCTTGTCAGATCGCCAAATGCGCAAATCCAAAGTTGAATTGTGCAAATTGACAAGTGAATTACTGAATTTTGGTTACAAGTCTAATTTGTAAATGGCTTGGAAAATTGTTGTAAATAAGTTGCTATCAATCGAATAGTTCCAAAACTGTTGTGCTCCAGTAAACAAAAAACACTAAAAAATTTCCATGGAATTCATTTATAATTGGTAACTGCTATGAACCTCATTTTGTAACACATTAGTAGCAACTAGAATCATAGAAGTATGCTTTATAGTTCAATTTGTTTAAACACCCAACTATTAAAATCTAACAAAAGCTGAATTTGATTAAAAATATATTAAAATAAAAAAACGTTTATATTAGGACTTATTTATTTCAAGAACAATAAGCAAATAAAGTAATAAAATTTTTAAATGAAAATTAAAACAGAAAGTCCGTAGTAGTGATAAGAAAAATTAACATGAAAATAGTTATAATACCAAGTTTCTACTGCTTACTTAGTAAGTTACTTAAGTAATTTTCAGTATTTGTCGTTTCCATTGACATAAGTTACTTATTGCATAGGATAGAACTTTTATATGTCAGAAAGTACTTTGAAAGTTTTAAGAGAGCTTCTGTTTGTTTAAAAAAATTTTACTCAATAATACATCATACACTTTCTTAGTACGTTTGGGTACAGCTCAGCTGTTTTTTTTTTTGCATTTTGCATATAAAAGATATGCGAAATAATTCAAATTTCAGTAATTAACCTCGTAGAAATTGATATGCAGTTGCATTCGACATTTTAGGTCTAATTTTCCTTACTTTATTTCTAAGTAAGTTAAAAAGCATGAAAGCTCTTTGTATGATTAATAAAATTTACTTAGTGAGTTACACTTACTGAGTAAGCAGTGGAAACATACTATATACGATAATGTTAAATTTTAATAAAAGCTACATAAGAAATTCTTTACTAGAGTTCTTTAGAGAAATGGATATACATTTTTCATTGATATATTTATAGTGATTTGAATATTATTTGAACAAATCGAAGTTTCAAGCATGTTATATTTGGAATATGCAACTTCCGGAGAATTTGGCTCGAGCTCAGCGAGCCGTTCGAACACCGTATAATCTTCAGGCATTTGCTGTTGAAACATAAAGCAGAATATTAGGTATATTATATGTAACTATATACTATTATACGTATCTGTATAAAACTAAAGCAAAATAATCGACTCAAGCAATCGTTTTTTTAATCGTTTTGCTCACGAAAATAGTGTTGAAAAATAGAGAGTTCGAATAGTGAAATAATTTTTTTTAGAGGGGTTTTTGAATAACAAAGAAAGAAATAGCATTGAAAGTTTGTGCAGCCTTGGCTTCTTGTGGATAAACACGATTAGTCATCGCTTCTAATTTGACAGGCACGAGTTCTAAGCCTGGCACTTGCAGTCCAAACAAATTATATACGGACTATAAACTAATTAAATAAAAATAAAAATAAAATAAAAATTCGATTATTTCCAAAGACCACTGATGAAGAGTACTTGGCAATACTCGAAACAGCGTTGTATGGTCAGCCAAACTTCAATAAAATTAAAAATAAATTTTTGTGTTTGTCCTTTATTTCTTTCTTTGTTATTCAAAAACCCCTCTAAATTTTAATAAAGTTTGTTTGTCCCCATACAAAGAAAGTCTAGCTTTTCAGCAACACGAATACTTTATTCTATTATTATTATTTTTA
>NC_051847.1:152774687-152897377 GCF_002237135.1 Teleopsis dalmanni
TTTTTTTTTTTTTTTTTTTTTAAACATACATTTATTTATTGCATCTTCTCTTAAAATGAGACTAACAATAAGTTGTAAAATCTTATAACTAATTACATAATGTTACAAATTTTTATTTTAATTATACATTGTATAAAATAAAATAAAATAAGTAAACCTTATATCACGAACCTCACTTAGATTAATGGGTTAAATTTCATTAAAGTGAATGTTAGGTGGTTTCTTAAGAAAGTGGTTCAACTTTAACAGATTACTAAAAAGAAAGGTGCGGTTTTTACTTCAAGCTGTTGAATATTAATTAACGGATGGACGGTCAGTTCTTTTTAGACGGGAAGTAATGGATAGAAGTGCGAGATTTCTTGCTAAGGGATTAACATGCTCTGTCAGCCTTTTATTATATTTTTTCCTTATATTGTCAAATTCAGCTTTAACTAGGGGAATTTGTAGATCTCGGGATACTTTCATTCCTTATATACCACGGGGCACCAGAGATTATTCTTAGTATTTTTGACTGAGCTCTTTGTACAATTTCAATATTTGAAGCACTAGCATTACCAAATAGCTGGATACCATAAGTCCATATTGATTTTATGATGCTGTTACACAAGAGTACTTTATACTCTAGGTGCAGGGAAGAACTGCTGTTAATGAGCTAATCAAACTTAGAGGCTTGGAGTTTCATCTAAATTTTTTGGCTTCAATATGTTTACGTCAAGTTAGTCGTCTGTCTAAGTGAATACCTAAGTACGTTTTGTTATCTGCTTGTGGTATGGAAATGTTATTTAGTGAAATTGTTGGAGATATACTCCGATTTAAGGTAAAAGTGACGTGTCAACATTTTAATTCATTAGTTTTAATTCGCCATTTTGACAACCATTTCTCCACCCGAAATAAGTGGAATTGAAGTTGGTTTGAAGCTAACACAGTGTTTTTGTTTCGTCATAAAATTGCCGTATCATCAGCAAACGTTGTGGAGACGATTGAGCTGCTTATTGGGATATCAGATGTGTAAAGTACATACGGGATAGAGAAAAGAACACTTCCTTGTGGAACGCAAGCTTCTTTTAGGAAATTATTAGAAGTATATGATTTACATTTCACTTTAAAGCTTCTATTATGCAGATACGATTCTAAAACTGAGTGGACATTTGCAGGTAATGAACAGTGTATCTTTTATAGGAATCCATTGTGCCATACTTTGTCAAAGGTTTGTTTTACATCGAGAAATACCGCGGAGCAATATTCTCTGAACTCAAATGAGTGTCTTACTTCATTTGTTATATGATTCACTTGCTCAATAGTTCCATGTTTTTCCCTAAAACCAAACTGGTTGGAGGGTATTAGGTTTTGAACGTCAAGGAATGGTTTTAGCTTTAAAAGCAGTGCTCTTTCAAATAGTTTAGAACGGCATGGCAGTAAGATTATTGGCCTGTATGAAGAGGCAAGCGTGAGACCTTTACCTGATTTCTGAATCATAATAATTATGGATGTTTTCCACTCTGTTGGGTAAAAATCAAATTTAATAATACCATTAAAAAGTCTTGTGATAAAGTTTTTATCCTAAAGGGGTAAGTTTTTTTATCATATTGGGTGAGATATTATCATATCCCGGTGCCTTTTTGCAATCTAACTTGTTTGTGATTATTTGAACAAGATAATTGGCCGTGATATGCATGTCAATAGATGGTGCACGTGGATTCTTCATCACTTCGCGCCAAGTTTTTGAGAGTTCCTTATTGGAGAATTGGATTCTATGGGGAAATTTATACCTTTGCTAGCATTCCACAAGGATGAATGGTTTTTGCCATTTGGTCATTGGTTTTGAATATAATTATATTGCCTGATTTTTTTTCCTTACTTAATGCAGATCTAAGTCTCCTTTGGGCTTCTTTAAATAAGTTTTTCGCTGAAGGGGACCTAGATTTTTGCCATTCACGCCTTAATCTACGTTTTTGTAAAACTAAATTCCCTATGTCACTATTTGTAAGTACTTTATTGAATCTGTAAAATTTATTGCCTTTAGGAGTGGAGTTTTCTGCTGCTGAAAGCAGAATTGAGTTTAAAACCGAAGTTGAGACTTACATATTATTTTCTAATTTGTGTGTATGTGTGAATTAATGTACTTTTTGTATTTAAGTCAGTTTGTTCTAGGACCTATAAGGCTATAGGAACAGTTATATAACTGAGGATTATCAAGTAAGCAAAATGTAACTAGAGAGTGGTCAGAAGACAAATCGCAGCTTGTGTATGTTGAGATAACATTTCTGCTTATGCCTTTGGTCACGGCGAAGTTTATTAGGTCTGGTATTTTATTGTTATCGTCAGGCCGATATGTTGGCTGTGCAGGAAAGATTACGTCTAGCGCATTTTTTCTATTTAGAATGAAATTGTAAAGCTATTTACCTTTTGGATTACAGAGCCTTTTAGATTACGTGTGCTTAGAATTGTAGTTTCCTGTTAAAAAGTAATCTGTAAATTGGGTCTCAGTAATATTGAACGAGGGAGCAGTAAATAGCCGACAAAGTTAAATTTTTTCTTTTGTGTATAAGGTATATTGATGTGGTTTGCATATAAGTATGAGCATATGTATCTAGAAAATTGTGTTTTATACGCCTTTTTACCAAAATACCTGTACCACCATATGCTTTTCTATGAGGGTGATTCGTTTTATAGAATAAATAACCAGGAATACACAAAAATTTTTTGTTTGTTAGATGTGTTTCTTAGCAAAGCATTACATCCACACTTTCTCGGGACATAAAATTTGTGAGTTCAAGTTTATGTTGGCTTAAGCCGTTTGCATTCCATGTACAAATTTTTAAAGTACTCATTTATTAGACAAAAACATTTGCGTTAATTGGCTTTGCATTTTGACTATCTCGTTAAGAGTAGTTTGCATGATTGACATGAACTGAGTTAAGCTCTGGGTGAGAGTGGAGATCATCATTTCCAAACTATTACTTTGAACTGGAAGGGCTTGTTGCTTGTCAGATTTAACGACATTAGCATATGAAACACCTGGTGTAACAGGTTTAGAAGTTAAAGGTTGGGGTACTTCAACTAATTTGATGGGGTTGCTTCTTGTAGGTTTACGCAGCGCTTCTTTCTGCAGAGCTAACCTGTGCTTCAGTTCTTTATAAATAGGACAGCCCCTGTAGTTTGCAGTGTGATTTCCATTGTAGTTGCTACATTTTTTGGAGTTGGTATCCTTTAATGCTTTTTTATCACATTCGGAACTATGGTGAAGCTCACCACAAGCTACGCACACTGTATGAAGAGTGCAATATGATTTATAGCCATACTCTTGGCAGTTTGTGCATTGCACTAGACCATTTCTTTTATGTAGCTCCTCAACGCTAAATACTGTGGGTTGTAAATGGGATGGCTCTCATTTTTTTTAACCTTAGCAGCTTCCGGATGAAGTTTAACTTTGAACATGGGTTGTGGGATTTTATCTTTGTTAACTATGTTTATAAATGCTCTACGGCTAAAGTCTTTTTCGCTTAGAGAGTTTGATATCTCAATGGGTTCTACATCTGATTCAATACCTTTAATGACGACAACAAGGCTTTTACTACTCTTCAGTTGGTATGTGTATTAATTTTTCTTGCTATTATCTATATGTTTAGTTATGACCCTAAAATTGTTTTCGGTGTCAATTTGGATCTTGGTTTCGTGTTTGCCTAGTATAGGAACAAATATGATTTATATGAAGTGGAATTTTATTGATTTATTATATTTAATAATTAAATTTGGGGGGATGGGATTGAACATACAAGGTAAAGTGTCTGATTGGATTTAACATGGTAAATGCCAGCGCGATCCTTGTCAGTGTTCTCTCCAAGTTGACACACAGCCTCCACGTGGTTCCTCTGGATAGCTACAATCATCCGTGCGTAGTGAACTAATGTGTGCAGCGAAATCCACCTCAGGGATATATGAGGTTATGCGTCGGGCTTGGAACCCACCATTTAAAAAATTCTTTCAATGCAAACGAAGAGGCAGCCTCGGATAAGGAAACGATCTACTGATGACGACAAACGCAAACATATTAAGGAACACGATTTAAAAATATGCACCTGAAATGTCCGAACTCTTTACAAAGAAGGTGCATCTATACAGCTGGTTAATGTCCTCAAGGAATATAAGGCTGACATTACCGCTCTCCAGGAAATGCGATGGACGGGACAAGGATGCTCTAAACGAGATCATTGTGACATCTACTACAGCTGCCATGCAACAAAGCACGAGTTTGGAGTCGGATTTGCGGTAGGCCAAAAGCTGAGAAATTTGGTCTCAACGTTTACACCAATAAACGAAAGGCTCGCAAAAATCCGGATTAAGGCAAAATTTTTCTTTATCACTCTAATATGTGCGCATGCCCCGACGGAAGATAAAGATGACGACACCAAGGAAATTTTCTATGAACAGCTTGAACAAGCATATGAACGCTGTCCCCATCATGACATCAAAATCGTTGTTGGAGACTTCAACGCAGAAGGTATCTTTGGTGCTACTGTCGGAAAGTTCAGCCTTCACACGAAAACTTCTGATAATGGAAGAAGGCTGATTGATTTCGCCGCGGCTAGAAACATGGTGGTTAGTAGTACCAGATTCCAGCATCTCAACATACATAAGGCAACATGGCTGTCACCTGATCAAAACACAAGATCTCAAATTGATCACGTTGTGATAGACAGAAGGCATGCTTCCAGTGTCTTGGATGTACGTACTATCCGTGGAGCCAACATCGACTCGGATCATTACCTTGTTGCAGCCAAGATCCGCACACGTTTATGTGCGATGAAAAAGGTACGTGAACAAGCACAGCGAAAGCTAGACGTCGAAAAGCTGCAATCACAACAGACAGCTAATGACTTCGCTACTCGACTCTCCCAATATCTGGAAAATTCATCTGAAGAAGCCGATATATGCGCGCAATGGAACCACATCTCCAACTCTATGCGTACCGCTGCAGAAGAGGTGATCGGCTATCACCGTATACAAAGAAACAGCTGGTACGACCAAGAGTGTCGCAATGCTACCGCAGAGAAAGACGCAGCATATCAAGCCACCCTGCGGTCAGTTGCGACGCGCGCTGTTAAAGAGCGATATCGGCAAAAGAGAAGGGAAGAGAAACGTCTTTTCAGGCGAAAAAAGAAGGAAACAGAAAGACGTGAGTACGAAGAGCTTGAGAAGCTGGGCGACAGGAATATGGCTCGAAAATTCTATCAAAAAATTATGGTTATAAACCCGGAGCTAATTCCTACAAAGATGAAAACGGTAATCTGATGATAGATGTCCAAAGCATGCTTAATATTTGGAGGGATCACTTCTCGAAACTACTAAATGGCGGTAGTAGCAATGTGACTGAAAGCGAAGATGATCCCGAATTTTCAATCGTTGACGATGAAATAATCGTCCCGCCTCCCGATCATAATGAAGTTAAAACAGCTATAACGCGGCTCAAAAACAACAAAGCTGCAGGCGCCGATGGTTTACCGGCTGAGCTGTTTAAAGCTGGTGGCGAAGAGCTATCAAAATGCATGCTACAGCTAATTCGCAACATTTAGTCGGATGAATGCATGCCCAACAATTGGAATTTAAGTGTGCTTTGCCCAATCCACAAAAAAGGTGATCCTGCAAACTGCGCCAACTACCGCGGGATCAGTCTTTTAAATATCGCATATAAGGTTCTGTCAAACGTACTATGTGAAAGATTAAAGCCAATCGTCAACCAACTGATTGGACCTTATCAGTGTGGCTTCAGACCTGGCAAATCCACTCTAGACCAGACAGTGCGTCAAATCCTGGAGAAGACTCAAGAAAAACAAATCGACACACACCACCTATTTGTCGACTTCAAAGCTGCTTTTGACACTACTACTAGAAGTACACTCTATGCCGCTATGTCTGAATTTGGTATCCCAGCAAAACTTTTACGGCTATGTAAAATGACGTTGATACCTCTCCGAGCCGTTTGATACCAAACGAGGTTTCAGACAGGGTGACTCCTTGTCGTGTGACTACTTTAACCTAATGTTGGAAACGATAATTCAAGCAGCAGATTTAAACCGTACTGGCACAATATTCTACAAAAGTGTAATGCTGCTTGCGTATGCCGACGATATTGATATCATTAGTCTGAACACTCGCGTCGTCAGTGCGGCATTTTCCAACTTAGAAAAACAAGCAAAGCAAATGGGTCTTGTGGTAAATGAGGACAAAACAAAGTACTTTCTGTCAACAAACAAATCTCCTGAGCGTCTTGGGACCTACGTTACTGTTGACAATTATAAGTTCGAAGTTGTGAAAGACTTTGTTTATTTAGGAACCAGCTTAAACACCAAAAATGACGTCAACCTAGAGATTCAACGAATAATTACTCTTGCCAACAAATGTTACTTCGGGCTAAGTAAGCAATTGAGAAATAAAGCCCTCTCTCGACAAACAAAAATCACGCTCACAAATCCGTTATCATGCCTGTCCTGCTGTATGGTGCAGAAGCTTGGACAATTACCAACAGTAATGAGAAGGCGTTAGGAGCATTCGAGAGAAAAATTCTTCGAAAGATCTATGATCCCTTACGCGTTGGCGACGAGTATCGAATTAGATGGAACGATGAGCTGTATGAGCTATACCGCGACATTAACATAGTTAAGCGCATAAAAATTCAGCGGCTACGCTGGCTTGGTCATGTCGTGCGAATGGAAGAAAGTGCTCCAGCTAGAAAGGTATTTGACTCGGTACCCGCAGGTGGAAAACGCGGTAGAGGACGTCCGCATCTTCGGTGGAAGGACCAGGTGACCAACGATTTGGGGGCGCTCGGTACTACCAACTGACGTCAGAAAGCAACTAATCGGGCTGACTGGCGGAGGCTACTCGACGCGGCCAAGGACGACACACGTCTGTAATGGCCAACTAAGTAAGAAGTAAGTAAGTAATAATTAAAATAATAATACTATTATAAATTATTATTATTTTCATATTTTTTGGTGCATGAATAATATATACATTAACGATTGTTAGCTTTTAAGATTGGAGAGCGAAAGTATAAAGGACAAATATATTGGACAGATTCATAAATAAATAAAAATCACAAAAATTAAAGTAATCAGTTTTTGTTATTATTTTTTTTTTAATTTTATATGATCATATCTCTGAAGCTTTGGATAATAATTCCAGAAATTATTTTATTAATATTCCATTACTGCTTTACACGTTTTGCTTATTAAATCTTATGGTAATATATTACATATTATATATTATATATATATATATTATATATAATATATTATTATATATTATATATAATATATTATATATTAATATAACGTTATAATTCTTTGATAGCGTCTTTTAGATTAATATCACCTATGGTATAGGTTTTGCTAAGTTCTTCTTCAGAGTGGGTACTTTATATATTATATATATGTATATATAAATCATCTTTGAAAGTAAATATCAGAGCCATAAAATAGCCAGCCAGCATTAAAGGTTCTTTATTTTATTAAGTGACTGCTGCTGGAGTATGTTGAAAAGCTGATTTTATTGAGGAAAATAAACAGATATGGATCGTGTGAGTTCTGGATTACGCTGAAATTTGCATCCCTTTACTTAAGACTTTTAAGTCTAAACGATTTATGTTAATCGGTTAATCAATTAATAAATCAATTAAAAACTATTAATGAATCATTATAGGAATTCTGACAGGCTAGTGCGCAGTGTGAAGCTCTATCTAATTGAATTTGCTTATTTTATAAAGAAACGAATGATGCCACAAAACATATTTAAAGAGTCGGTCTGCATCTGATGCATAAACGAAAGAAATGCCTAGGTGAAGAGTTTTATAGGATTAAAAAACGTGAGCAAAATTGGTCAAATTGGTACAGTGCTATAGTTTATGGAAGAAATTAGAGTCGAAAAACTACTTTAAACCTATGAAGTAGCACTATAGGTCTCTAGCTTACAGTAAAAAATCCTCCAATTTAATAATAATAAATAATAATATATTGCTTACATAGATTTTAGTCAGTATTAAATAAAATCCATATGCTTAAATTTAATAGACTCTAAGTATATTGATAAAGAGTTCAATAAAATGAAAAAGGGAAGGATATTAAGAGAATTGAGAATATAGCAAACACAAAAACAACACAACATGGATCAAATGCGGAATTCAAATAATATTTGCTATCACAGGGCATAGCCAAATAGACCTTATATGCAAGGAAAATTTATGAAACACTTGGTAATTAAACGATATTGCTTGTTATGAATAAAATTAAAATATAATTTGAATTGATCAAACATTAATGCAATGACCTAAGCCATAGACCAGTTAGTATTATTATAACTAAGCGCTTCATAGATAGCGCTTGTAAAACCTTTAAAACAACACTTCAAAATAGTAGATAATTAATTATTATAAATAAGTATAATTATTAGTATTACAAAGTAATATTAAAAAAGTCAGGGAAAAAATGTTGAAACAGAATTATTTATACAAAATACTCATTTATTTGTTATGAAATATTCAACTGACGGCCTTAATTACTGCTCGGTAGCACCTTGTGCGATGATAGTTTGAAATTAGTGACAGAATTGTTGAAAGATAAATATTTTGTCATCTCTGTAATGGTCAAAAACAGTAATTAAAATGCAACAACAATTTAAACGCAATTAAAATAAACATTTATATGCAAAGCTGCAACTGAAATATTTGTTTTTCATTCGGCACTTAAAATGTATGCGGCCACCAATTTTTGGCAGAATAATTTTTTTAATGAAATTTACATGTCGTTGCACATTCTCGAATGTACACCGAAATAAACTGTCCACTTGCGTTCCATGATATTCGGTCAATAAACCACATTTAAACACAACATATTTGCCTGCACAAAGAGAAGATATATCGACTGAATCTGTTAGCGCAACCATATATAGCCGCCGCTGCCTGAATAACTTATAAAAATAAACAATTTGATTTTATATAAAAATGCAAATTTTAGTTTTTATTATTCCACAGAGTAATTTTTTATGCTTGACATTCCGATTTAATTATGATAGTTTGCTTATACATATCTTAAAGGCAACCAAGAACGTACTACGGTCACCGCTAACCGTTCACACACAAAATCTACTACAAATTAAGTTAACGTTCAAATGCCGCAGTTGAAGCCGCCGAAGCAGCTGAAGCCGCTGAAATAGCACGAAACGCTGGTATTATTGGCTAAAATAGCAGAAAATGTTATGAATGAAAATGACTTGTAAGTCACATTTAACTGAAGTTGCACTTGTAATGCAGATTTACAAGAGAATTACAAGATTCTCACATTCTATATTTGTTCACACCGCATTTGGGGAAACCATTTGGAAAGGAACTTTATTTACATTGTAATAGTCTTTATTTGGTTTTTATTATGTTAAATTAGTTAAGTTGGAATATTAGCCTAAATTGCTATAAAGAGAAATGCATTTTGTAAATAGGCAAAGCAACAATCATTGTTCATATTATGGGAATTAATTTAGTGGAATTAAAACGACTCAGGTCGACTCATAAACAATTTAACTTTTAAAAAAATTTTATAAGATCAATTGAAGATATTAAGGATAGAATAAGCAATTAAGAATAAAATGCGTTACTTTTTGAATTATTTTTATAAAAATACAATAGTCGTAATTTTTTCTTTCAGTGTAGCAAAAAAATACAAAAATACTTACTACTTACAAAAGAAAACATGTGAAGCAACAACAATGTTCTTAAAATCTTCAGAGTTAGGTTTTACTCACAAAGAAATTATGTCTTAAGTTTCAGTGCAGCCAAATTAAAGCATCAGTCTAATGTGAATGTTCGCTGGAAATTTTAGTCATCCGTTAAAATCATATGAGCATTTCAATAACTAATAAATTCAAATACATAAATAAATTAATTAATTTAAATATATATATATAAGATAAAAATGCTTACCATTCTATTCTAACAAATTAATTTTTAGTGTACATTTAGTTTACATTTAGAGAAAAGATAATAGCCCAGATTGGACCAACAAATTCCTTAAATATAGTGTATAGATGAGAGCGAACCTAGAGAACTGGCGAACGATAGCCTCATATATGATTCAAGTCCTTAAAGTGAAGAAATTAAACTTAGAAAGTAGAATCAGAAACTAGGCTAATATATAGTCCAGACACCAAGAAATTATAGTGACAAGTGAATGGTCTGGACGTAGATCGAAAATCATAACAGCAAGGCTTTAAATGTCGACATAAAAGAGACCCTCCTCGAAGTAATGCGAAAGCAGTTCCGAGGGTGAATAGGTCTCGCCAATGAGTGGATGTTTTAGTATACTACATATTAATGTCAGGGAGTCGGGCACACCATTCCGATGACGGTCGGTCTGACGGTGCAAAAAGTATGCAAGATCCTCACCACAAAAAATAAAAACTTGAGAGTCATCTTTCGTAGACGATAAGTGATTGCTTGAAGAAATTTCGAATATTGGTGTTTTAAAAAGTTCTTGTGCAAATTAGCCCAAAACAATCTTTATCAACCTAGAATCTACTACGGTTCAAAAAATATTCAATATACTCTGCTTGTTGCAGATTACGTACCATATATCTTAAAGGCAAAAATGCAGGTTTCTATATAAATACATACTCAAAAAATTGTTGAAATAATAAATTTTATTTTTTAAAGAACATTTACACATTAAACAATTATAACATTAAATTATTAAGAATTTAATCCTATCCCATCTTATTTTCTTTTAGAAAAAATAGGACATTGAAAAACGCTATTTACATCTTTTTAAATATTTCTGTATCTTATATTATTATATTCCAAAGAAAGAGTATATTTCATAGATGGATTAAAACGAAAATTAACGTAACGTTTTGATTAAAGTCAGTACTCAATTTTGAATTATAGTTCAATTTTTGAAAAACTACAATAATTTAAGTAACACTCGCCCACCTATGGTTATAATGAAATTTGAAGATTATGTAGAAATACATATGGAATTAAATAAATTACTTATAATTCAACTACGAAAATAACATGTAGAACTTTTCCAATAGAAAAAAAATTAAATTGTAGTACGTAGGCTTTATTATTTTCTTAAAGTATGAAAGCATAAGAATATATCACATGAGAGAAATAAAATTAATGTCTCAATTATTTTATTAAAAAGTCAAAAAAAACATTTTTTTATTGATATAAATTCAATAGAAATTTTCTACAATAGCAAGAAAAAAATCTCAAATATTTTCATAGCCAACATATCAAAATAAATTGAAGTTAATGGAAACACAACCCAAGAGACATCCAAGTGACATACATAGAAAAGTCAAAGATCACTTTCTATTTTTTTGATTCATTTATTTGTTAATTTATTGCATTTATAAAATATTTATATGATGTTCTGTCGCTGTAATAAAATCACCTTCAACGAACTGCCACTCATCGCTTGTCATCAACATTGCAAGAGGCTCATCACTTCAACGTATTGTGCTCGCAACGAGTCAACAGTTTCAATTTACAATACAAGTACGCAACAAAAACTATCTACACATTTCAGATATTTAAGCATTTTATAATGTTTAAATAAAAAGAAAAAAACTATAGTCATGCAATCAATGAATGAATGCATAATTTATCTAATAACAATTACGTTTCAATTTTTTTTTTTTCAACGCTGAAGGTTAATAATTCACAGTCATTTGATGAGCGGTAATTGAATTTTGTTTTAAGTAAAATTTTTTATAAATCAATTTGTATTATTCTAGTTTTTAAAGTTATTAAATTTAACTTAAAAAAAATTTACTTCGAATAAAAAACAATACACAAAACCAAAAACAGCACCTCAAATTCTAGGAAGCGATTAATTATTTGATATTCTTCAAAAATGTTAAATTTCGTGCTTTTAATTTGATTGATAATTATATATGAATATTATTGTGTTTGCTTTATATGTAAATAAGTATATATAAACACTTATAAGTAATTTTTAAAAATGTTTTTACTGGTTTTAATTCTTGCTAAGTAAAATAAACAAAAAAGTTAAAAACGTTATACTTATTATGTTGTGAGGCTAGTTGAGTCAGTGTACTTGAGCACTGCGAGGTTAACCCCTCTCTACGCCTTGACTGGATTTTTGCTTATCACTTCGTCAGACTAAGTAATAATTGTCCTCAGATCTGCATACCTCCCCGAGGAGCCTGTAACCATTCTGAGATTCGATAACGCGGTGTTGGTAAGCCTGTCAGTTTTCGTAAATAATTTCAGGGTTTTATCCTTTATGCATTATTTAATCGAATCAATCGCGAAATCCACTAAGTGGATATGTGTATTGTATTTGATAGAACTAAGTTTCTACATAGCATGTGTTGAAAATATTTAACATATAATAGAACAAATTAGTGCTGACAGATATAGAAAGCGTTCAACTCACACGGATTTTATTTTAACTTAGGTTTTAACCTGTTCTTCTTTGCTTAAAGTAATACGAATTTGATCAAGTAAGCGACTGAAGCATTTTTACTCAACAGAATCTATAAATTCTTAAGTGATCCACTGTTATAAGTGTTCCCTAATAATATAATAATACGTTTTTCAGGTTATTATATAAAAGTTTATAATAATATATGTTGCATTTATTTTAGAAGAGAGCGTCAAACTATTTTAATGCTCTGTCTTTGATGTACTTTTGCACGCTTTCGATTCGTAAGTCCTTAATTAACATATATCTTTATTCGTGATATATCACGGTGTATTTACTATAAGTCACAATACAGTATACTGATACATATGAAGTTTTCTAATAGCCGATGAAGCAGTAGTAAAAGTAGTTTAAGTTATTACTCACTTATAAAGCAGAGCATTATTTTTTCTCGCTTAACTTTCCCTATACTAATGGTTTTAAGTACATAGAAGTTTGCCCAAAATCAGAAAAGAAGTTCAGAAAAACCTTTTCATTGAATTGTGGCAAAAGAGATAAAAATTTCAATTCAATTTCTCAAGCAAATCAGTGATTTTAAATCAATAATCAGAATTAATTTTTCATAAACACAAAAATAAATTGATTTACTTATTTTTCTAAAATAACAATATATAATACAAATAAAGTATACTTATGTTAATGCAATATATTATTATATTCTTTTTTCCTTAATTTAGTTTGCTTGATTTTGTTTAATTACTTCAACAAATAAACAACTGCAATAAATAAAGTTTACAATAGAAAATAAATTTCTAATATAATTTATTTTCCATAAAATGAAGTTGAATAAATTAAAAAACGATCTTCTGCTAGTTTTATAAAAAAAATTCTTAATACATTAGTATATAGAGATATAAAAAGCAATAAAAACAAATATTTAATTATTTCATGTTATTAAAAAATTAATTTTCAATTGAATCTCTCAAAATGATAAATGAAGTAAAAATATATTTTTTATATTTCTGTATTTATAATTCATTTACTTCAAAGACGTCTCTATTCTTCTCGGTAAAAGAACCAATGTGGTTTTTTAATGATTTTTAAAACATTACAAACACAATAATATATTAAAAAGTATTTTTTTTTGTTTATAATTGTTCAATATGATTCATTAAGATTTAATGAGAAAATACATTTTAAAATTGGTTCTATAATTTAAGTTGATATTATTAGTTCCAATAATCTATTATATTTTATGGTTTTGAAGAAGATTTTTAGATTTCTTGAGAACTGATAAACTTATAGAAAATAACAGTTAAATTACAATAGTTTAGAAAATCATATAAATCTGGACTATCTAGCACTTAATTTTAGTTATTAAAACTTTATATCAAATAAATTTATTTTATATATTTTTGACAAGTTTTAAAAAAAAAAGTTGTAAAATAAACTCTACAGATTTGATATATAGTTATTTATATATTTTTACTTAATTTAATAAAATTATCTGATGAGTTTATTAATTATCAAAAATATTATTTATTATATACTTCAACATTATATTAAATTGTAAAATATAGTACCCCGTTTGCTACATAAAATATGTCAAATAGTTAATTAATATGGAAAAATAATTAAAAATGAATATACAGTACGTTGAAAAATCGTTCAGATGTACTTGTATAACATATATCTTCCACTTGTCCATTTACCATTTTATTTCAATTAAATGCAAAATGTACCAGACATTTTTGGAATAAACCCAAATAGATTTGGCAATGATGTGAATGTAAATTATTTTGGTATTCACTTTGGTATTCTTTTATTTTAAAAATAAAAAAGAGAATTAAAACAGCAAAATTTATTTTCATCAAGTGCGGACTCTACAATAAAAGGAACTGTGGACATGCTGGGCTGAACCAACAACAATAAAAACAACAGCTGCAGTCAAAAACAGCGAATTTCGCAAAAGTGCAAAATGGGATTAAATGCCTGGAATACATGAATACTGAAGAGTCCAGATGATGAAAGGGTTGTTGGCATATGTGGATGTGTGTAAACAGGCTCAGTTGTGTGGAAGGAAGACATATATCATATTTCCCAATAAAAAAAATAAAAAATAAAAATTAAGTATATCCTACTTACGTTTCTTATATTCTTATGCATTCCCGGGGTAGCTTAATAAATTTGAATAAATATAGGACACTAAAATATTTCTTTAAATTTTTATTTTAGATAGTATTTATTTATTATTTTATCATGTAGTGACAAAATCATTTATAATATATAGTTAATTTTCATAAAAATAAGAAGTTTGAATTCTATTCTCATATATATGTCCTAACATTTGAAAGGAAAATCTACAAATAAATATTATAAATAATAAATAAATCGAGTCATAAAGAAGCCAAAATTGAATACAAAAAAGTTTTATAATGAATTTTAATAAAAATAACTTTATTAAATTTGATTTTAACGTTATTTCTTATATTTAATTATTTGTAACTAATTTTTTTGAGACTGCAAGTCAGCCGAAAATTCGATTAAAAATAATATAAAAAAATGGGTTGTAGTTCATTATATTTCAAAACGTCATTAAAAATTATTGTATGAACGTAATCGACCCAGCACCGTACTCGCTAGATCTAAAATTATCACCTCTAGAAAGGGATTTGTAAATTTTTTGCTATCCCTATAGATATGGATCTTTAAAATATTGGATCACAGTCATAAAATATTTGAAAGTGTGAAAAACCATGTATGGAGTATTGTGTCAAGGCTGTTGTTGATGTATAGTGCTCGATGGTGTCCAATTTAAAAGTGACGAATTATATTAAATAATACTATATACTTTCTAAACTGAAAGTATAAAAAACTATCACTAATATATGTGACTACGTGCTCTTAGAGTAAAATATCATAAAGTTAACATATCTTAAAACTTAACAAGCAACACTGAATTAGAATAAAATGCTGCATTTTAACTTCAAATAAATAACAAATTAAAAAAAACACTTAAACAAAACAATTTCATATTCAATCCATTTGTTAAAAAGGTGTTTTTACATTTAATATCTGTTAATATCTGTATATTTCTATAGAACCACATCAATAAAGAAACTAACCAACAATTAATTTTTTTTTATTATAACTTGTATGTAATAAAACTGTTAATAAAAAAATTTACTGTACCAACCCCGTAATTTAAAATTAATGGGAAGAAATGTACTTTCAGTACCCAAATATTGTTGTAATGGCAAATAAAAAGTTTTTTACCATTCGATACAGGATTATAAAACGTATGGGACATAGGTAGAACGAATCCGTTGATCATATGCTAAAACAATTGAACTAAACTAAGAAAGTCAAAACCATTTAACCCTTTTTTTAAAAACTTAACTATACATAAGGTGAAATAAATCGAATTTATTTATATGAAAAATATTAAAACTAAATTAAAATCTGAATAAATTTTAAATAAATTGTGTGAAATATTACTCAAATGATAACTAGAATTTGAATAGCACTTAATGATATATATAGTTTCTTTCAACTAGAGAAAGTCACCAATAAATAACGCATTACTTACATATTGCAGACTTTTGTCATAGCTTTGTCGTCTTTTAGTTTCTTCTTCATTATTTTGTAGGCGGCAATATTCGTAGTAACCTAATGACCTGTAAATAGTTCTTCCTATGCAAAATGTAACTTCTGTAAGAAAAACATTTAAATTCTACATTAACCTCTATAATTTATCAATAGGCCCTTTTAGGTAACCATTAACCAATTTAGTTAGATCCTTGGACATTAGGGAAGAAAAATATATGAAATAGTCTATGTGAACTTATTTAAAAAGTGTCAGAGGTATCCAAAGAAATCAAAGAAAGAAATATTGATAGTAGTCATAAATTTATGTATGACACATTTATTATATATTTATATTTATTATATATAATAAGTTCTAAAACTAACAACACATAAAAAGAATGTATGTATTTCTAATCACATAGCCTAGCCTACCATTCTTTTATTGGAAGATTATATTGGGTTACATTGGTGAAGTTAGGATTGAAATGACATAAATCACTTCTTGGCATGGTAATATTAAAATGTCACTGATCAGTATAAATTTAAATTGAGCATTCTTTTTACCTACAGTTTCTGAAATTAGAGAAAAAAGGGGAAAGGAGTCAATGGTACACCTAATAGGTCTATGCATATTGAAATTGGGCACTTTCTTTACCTACAGTTGCACGTACAAGAGGAAAGAAAGCGGGAAAAGCAAATATGGAAGAATTGTCCAGATTTGGCAAAATTAAGATGTTACACTATATAAGTCTATAAGAACTACTTACCCTTTGCTACATTCTTAATCTAATGTTCTCTTTTAATTGCTCTATCTTTGAAATGTATCTATAATAACTGTGTAGACTATAGAAGTCTATGAACTAAACACCATTGCTGATATTTTAAGTATAATCTTCTTTTTTAATTACTCTATCTTTTATGTGTATCTATGATAACTGTGTAGACTAAAAAAGTCTACGAACTAATCACCCTTGCTGATATTCTAAATATAATGTTCTATTTTAATTACTCTATCTTTGAAATGTATCTATGATACCTGTGTGGTAATAAAATGGCACTTAAAAGCTACTTAAACAAAACACAAAGCTGTGTTCCCATTAAAATCAACCAAACCAGCCATTTCTAATATAAACGAATTGACACCTAAGCTTAAAACTATGTCATTTTGTTATTACTTAAGTAAAGATACTTTCTTAAAATTTCAATAAAATATATTTTTATGAAGATAAATGAAATATAAACTTTATATGCAAATGTTGTTTATTTCTAAATTTTATAATTTCAAATAAATTTAAAGCTTAGCCAAACCTTTCGAATTTGATGAGCCAACTCTACGCCCATACTCCGTTGATGTTCATAATTAGTTTCAACAAATTTGCCTTTTAACTTTTCACACTTAGCAAATCACTCAATAATTCCATAAAGTTTATATAAAATCGAAACGTATTACCATATAAGTAAATTTGTATTCTTACTCAATCATACATAAAATGTGTGAATGGTATAAAAAAATATGAGCCGGGTCCGCAGAATCACTAAGTTTTTCTATAATTAAATGATACTAAAAAATCTTTAATTTTAATTTTATTCTTGAAGCGCAATATAAATCAAAACAACAGTCAGATTTTTTTATTATAAATCACTATACATAGACTTATAAAAAAATCAATAAAATCACAGCTCAATATGTAATAAAATATTTTTTAAACAATTCTTTTGACTTTAATCTTTTACAGCATATGAAATAATAAATTTTTAAACAATTATTCATAAATCCAAAATTGGCATCTAACTCGGCATGAAACCTGACGCTATTTTACTATTCTCTTAACATAGACACATTGTTTTGAATTCTTCAGGAAGTGCTTCTCCCACATTTTTTTCAAAAAACTAATTATGTATACATATCTACATATATATGTACAAAGATCTGTGTTATAAAATAGCATCCAAATTATTTAATTCTTTTGATTTTTCTATTTAATTCAATTTGTGTGGAGCAAATAATGAAAAAAATTCTATTAGAAAAAGCGCTCCTCACTCCTCTACGCTTAAAAAATCAGTAGCTGAATAAACGTTTTTATAACTCAAGTATGTAAATATTTATATGCAAATTTACTATGTGAAGTAGTTTTAATAATGAGACAATGAATCAGTTGGCATGAAACGTTAATGTCTATCAAATAAATATAAAAATATTTGCGTACAATAGATCTAGCAAAAACCTTCCATATATGGATTTTATTATGCGATAGTTTAGTACGGCATTTAAAAAGTTTTATATTTAAATTATAAATTTAAAAAATGTTTATTTATTATATTAGAATGTTGAATTTATTATTATCACAATAACATTTGCACTTAAGAAATCATTTTTCAGTACGTTTTACATCTTCGTTGCAATTTATAATTTAATAAGTAGTCATATAAATAATTAATTAATTATCTATAATTAATTATATAAAATATAAATATATTTTAAAAATAAATAATTATTTTTTAAATAATTATAGTTAATTTGAAAAAAAATAAAATTAATTTTTAAAATTATACTAAATTTACATTCAAAAATAATACTCTGATATAAACTAAATAAATAATAATAAAAATAGATAAATAGATAATAATAAAAATAATAATAATAAAAATAATAATAATAAAAATAATAATAATAAAAATAATAATAATAATAAAAATAATAATAATAAAAATAATAATAATAAAAATAATAATAATATTAAAAAAAATAATTAATAAATTAAAAATTTTTCTTAAATAATAAAAAAAATATTTAAGAAATAAACACACCTAAAATATATATTTGTGTTTTAATTAGATAAATTACAGTCGTATATTACTGTTATATACTGCTTGCATATACGAGTATTTCAACTAAGTTAAAATTAAAAAATAATTTAAAAAATTTGATTTACTGAAAATACTTAAAAAGTCTGCATTTTTACCATTACTCAAAATATGTACAGAGATTTATAATATCATTATACCGGCAGACGGCTAAAATGCCATAGCTGTAAGCTTTATGTATATTTATTATAATTATATGTATTATAATTATTATATAACTTCGATGTAATATAATAACTTTAAAATGAAGTAAAAATAAAGCTACTACTACTACCATTCCTTAGAATATATTTCTTAAATTAATGCGGTTTAATTTATTTTATGGGTTGGCATTTATCTGCAATATTGATGACTTCAATTACTGCGATGTTAGAACCATAAAATTGTCTGTACCAATGTTTCTCAAATCAAAACGTGCTGTGGACCCGAAATATATTTAATGTGTATTGGATTAGGTTACGTTAATGTGGCAATCGGTCTAGTTGACCAATGCATTTAGATGCTATAGGTCATCATTAAGATGGGAACTTAGTTGTATTACTTATAGCATCATTTTAGTGCTCTTATAAGCGCAAATTGTTCAAATTTCAGCCCCGGATACCTTTCTCTAGATATGTTTGCTCTAGCAGTTTACCTAGCTAGAACTGAACAATTAAATAAGTTTTTCATACTTTATATTTTATATATTTACAACTTCTGTAATATCGTTGCAAGGAGTTCCAAACATGAGAGCATGACTATCATATAGCTAGTGGCCAGTTATATAAATCAATATTATTTTTAGAGATGTCCTCTCTTGCTTAGCTGATTAAGCCCATTGCTTTTTATTCTATTTTTCTTCTTTTTCTTTTTCTTGTTCTTGAGTTAGTGCTATTACGCATTTTTACTCTATAATGGCTGGGGGGCTTATCACTACCCCACACTAGGCTTTAACTAGGCTAAGAAATATCTATTAAATGTGTAAAGATTCTAGGAATGTTTATTTTCCCAAGATACGTTGGTCATTTCAACAACCCTATACTTTAAAAATATTCCACAGGTGGCGATAGATATGGTAATATCACTCTTGGGAGCGTAGACTCTTCCTTGAAGACTGAGAATCTACAATTTTTTTGAAGGCCATTTTGTTCATATTAGGCGAAAATTTCATTTAGATCCCCAGGCAATCACATCAAATTTTAAGCTTAGTGGTCTGGCTATCTGAGTATATATATCATCGTGTATCGAATATATATACTAAATTAGCACATTTTACTAATGTTATTTTTTGATGGCTAAGACGCTTAATGGTCTTGTTACTAATGGCTATTTTTTTGATGGCTAAGACGCTTGATGGTCTTGTTTGATAAACATTACAGTGGCCAGAAAGACGAGCAGACAGTTTTAATATTAAATTCTTCGAGAAGTTGGAGTCAATTCTTTCATTGATGCTACTAAATGGCTACTTCTTTCATTGTCAAGATCTCTGTTTCATAAACACCACAATGGTCAGAAATGGGAACTGATAGCTTTAGTCTTAAATCCTTCGAGAAGACTCCAAAGCTAATTTTTTTATTGAATTTGGAATAGGCTGCATAGAAGTGTTATTTTGTTTAAAAAGTACTGGTTAAATTCTCTTTTTTTGCAAAAATGGTGCCAATGTCTTTCCAAAAAAATGATGTTGTCTAAGACGATGATACATTGCTGTATTATTAACAGCATGTACCGTTGGTTGAGTCTATACTCTTTATTTGTAATATTTTTTCTTAAGACGTCATTAACAAATTGGATTTACAAATAGATTGAATTTCTTCATGACTTAGATATGGTTTCCCTTTTCTGAATAAACAACCTATTTTTTTAGTTTAGTACAAATCATTAGCAACCAAATATCAGAATTATATCAGATTTCTGTGAACATTTTCTATCATTTAAAAACTGTGCCAAGCTTTATAAAGTGAACAAGTTTTAGAGAGAGTACTGTACCATATATAAGTTTAATAAGGTAAGGTATTAGTAGTTCTAATAAAAATTAAAATATTTTGAAAAGTTTGTTATAGAAATATATATTATTTTTTTATAAAATATATTAGAAATTAGAATATACTAAAAATTAGTAGATATATTTTTTATTTCCTTACTGTACTGAAGTACTGATACTAAAATCTAGCTTGTCAGTAATTTTGAAATTCATGAAGTGATCACAAAATTTATTTTTGTTTTTAATTTTTTTTTAATGTTTTTATATTTTTATATATTTTTATAATTTGTGTATAGCAATACTAAAGACAAATATTTGAATTGAAAAATTAAACTTATTAAATTATTTTTAAAGGTTTTTGCTATTATGGAGACATTGTATTTCAGAGTGGTGTGATTTATTTTTCTTATCATTTATTTAATTTATGCAGTCAAAAAATTTTTAACCTTTAAAAATGTTGTTATAATAATGTAAACCAAATACTCTTCCAATATATATATTGAATTTAAACAAATTCGTATGAAAAAGTGTAAATTAATATAATAGTAAAAGTAAATATTTACGACTCTAAGCTCCATTAGGATATGAGTCGTAATAATGTTGAATACATATTTGCCTCCAATATTTCTGTATAATGTTTACTCAAGTTTTATGGTGATTATTGCTACTTCAAACATGAAATCATAAAATTAGTACCATTATACAATATTTATTTTACGGATCTACAATTTATGACCAGAACAAACCATTTTTGAATTTATTTTTAAATATTTATGGCAAGCTTGGATTATCTTCAGAGTTCTCTTTCCTCTAAATGGGATTTCTTCATTCTATGTGCACTAAACCATTTATCTAATGTTTTGGTTACTTTTAGGTATTCAACTGGGTAAAACTAAAAAGTTTCATTTTTCACAGAAGTAATTAAAAATATTCCATAGGTAATTAAAATGATAGTAAAAAGGTAGACTGACTCTGTAACTAGTTTATCGTTACAAATAGTTTGTATTTAAGCTGAAGATCCTGTTTAGATTTTTTTTCTCTATCTATTCTATTTGTTTAGTTAAGAACATTAAAATAGCAAACTTTAAACCAAACTTATTAAAGAAGAAAATTCTTAGAAAAGACACAAATAATTTTTCGCTAATTGAAGTTACTAAAGAGAGGCAAGTATGTAAGGAAGTTTCGACGCACATATCAGAAATGAAATGGTTATAAATCCATCAGTAACTCAAAATAGCAAATTGAAAGAGGAACGAAGAGTAGAAGAACGTTAGAATCAATTTGTAGTTACAAAGCTTTTTTCTATCTGAATTGAAAAATTTAATAAATATTTATTTTATGCTGAAATCAATCATTTATTTCATTCATGTAGTTACAGTCTGCAGTACAGTGAAATCGTGTGACACTTTGGCACTTTCAAGTGACATTATTTGTGGCTTCTTTCTGCCTTTAAGGCTAAGACCATATGGGAACCACACTTCTGCATTGTCATGCCACAAGTCGCCATGTTGTTGGTAATGCAACAGCGGTGTCGCATTTCCTGTGTGGTTTTTGTGGTTAGAATACCCAAAACTAAAAAAAATATGTGAAGAAAATACTGTTTCTCTTTCCCAATCAATTATGAGAATTGTTTATTTGCTATGCGTTCAATCATGCTTGCTTACATATGTTGTGATGTGACATAAAATTTACTTGCAGCTAAAAGGGGACGCATCAATCATTATGAGTTTCATATTGGCCGAGCCACCAAACGATTCGATGCAGCTACCAACCAATTTTCTTTTGGTTGCAATGCAGTTAACGACTTAATTTACTCCATTCACAGTATCAACCGTGGTACCGGCTCAGATGTGTAATTGGTCTCCATTAGCCTATTGAATTGACTTACTTAATACTTGTTTTCATTCAACAGCGTGAAAATTAGTGGCAAAATTTTGTTGCAAGCGATACTACTGACACCGATTTTCTAAGCCAGAATTGGTGTGAAATTATGTCAAAACAATTTTGTACATAACAAATGAAGACCGTACATAAAATTTTATACATAAAATATATCTAAATTCAGTTATATTGTGCATTTTATAACGTTACAATATATAAATTTTAATCTTTGGGTATAAATAAGTCAATAAAGTTGTTTTACATCATTTTTATCTAAAATTTATTTCTATTTGAAAGAGATTTAATAGATCTAACATTTATTTTTAGATATGTAAAAAATGTATAAAATTTAAAATACAATTTAATATGAGTCAAATTAACACCAATGTGGTTCTAAGAAAGTACCATTTACCTCCCAGTTTTTAAGCGAAAAGAATTTCAAAGTGTAGAAAGTAGCTTATGCCAAGTCTCACTTTGATGTTGTATTCCATGTTTATAGCACAAATAATGTGCTATTTAATTTCTTTCATTTTCGACTATAACAATATTCAATGTTCAAAAAATAGTAGCATTTCAACCTTACACCTCTTAGATGTGGGTTAAGTGTACTTACTTGATAGATAATCAAGTCTAACAACAACACTATAGGGTTCAACTTCCTGGTCATTATCTCAAACTACGTTTGCTTGTTTATATACAAATTTTCAAACCTTCAACGTTCAATGATTGGTAATCTTATCCTCAATTGCATATTAGAAAATATATGACTATGTAGATCACAATTTTTGAAAAACCAAATCGTATTCTGTTGAGTCAGTTTAATTTATTTTTGAAAAGCAATATTTAACACTATACCAATTATGTTAGACGTTAGAAATGTCCTCAGTGGAAAGAGGAACTACTGTTTAGTTGACAAATTATTCATATCAATGCTTTTATTAGCTCAAGAAATATATATATCCAGTTTGAAATGGATCTATACGTCTTCGAAGACGTCTTAAAGACATGATGGCATACCTGTAAATCAAACGATGAAATGCGTGACGGAATTTTATTATATGTATATAACATGTTTTTCCTTCGAAATGTGTTAAGAAGAGTGGTTTGGTATCCATGATTTTAATTCTATTCACCATAAACTGATCAAACAATAATCGCTCGACTAGTTCGAGTATACCCGAATTCCCTACAATTCAAAAATTCGACCTAAACGAATAGCATAATCTATTTTATCCCAATTAACGCTGTTGCGATATATAATAATTTCTTGATAAAAACTATCGCTAGGATGATAGCAAACTGATAGCTAAACAATTTTTATCGATATTTTTCAAATGTCTCCATGTAACTACCTGTCTTTTGATCATCTACTTCATTTCTTTCCCAGTAATCTGGTATCTGGGAATCTCCCAGCCTCGAATCTGTACGGTTCCCTGTTTAGAATATATTCTCTATACATTCCTGAGAGGTGGTTTTAGTAGGTTTAAGCCTTACACGTTAGCTTTTGATACTGTAAAGAAAACTTCATTTCAATATTCGAACTCTCTGGATTTCAACACTTTTTTCGTGAGCAAAACGGGTCTCGTTCGCTGAGCTCGACTCAAATTCTCTGGAAGGTGCACAGTCCAAATATAACATGCTTGGAACTTCGATTTGCTCAAATAATATTTAAATCACTATAAATATATCAATGAAAAATGTATATCCATTTCTCTAATGAACTCTAGTAAAATAAAGAATTTCTTATGTAGCTTTTATTAAAATTTAACATTATCGTATATAGTATGTTTCCACTGCTTACTCAGTAAGTGTAACTCACTAAGTAAATTTCATTAATCATACAAAGAGCTTTCATGCTTTTTAACTTAGAAATAAAGTAAGGAAAATTAGACCAAAAATGTCGAATGTAACTGCATATCAACTTCCACGAGGTTAATTACTAAAATTTGAATTATGTATTTCGCATATCTTTTATATGCAAAATGCAAAAAAAAAACAGTTAAGCTGTAAACAAATATACTAAGAAAGTGTATGATGTATTATTGCGTAAAATTTTTTTAAACAAACAGAAGCTCTCTTAAAACTTTCAAAGTACTTTCTGACACATAAAAGTTCTATCCTATGCAATAAGTAACTTATATCAATGGAAACGACAAATACTGAAAATTACATAAGTAACTTACTAAGTAAGCAGTAGAAACTCGGTATTATAACTATTTTCATGTTTCTGTTTTAAATTTCATTTAACAATTTTATTACTTTATTTGCTTATTGTTCTTGAAATAAATAAGTCCTAATATAAACGTTTTTTTATTTTAATATATTTTTAATCAAATTCAGCTTTTGTTAGATTTTAATAGTTGGGTGTTTAAACAAATTGAACTATAAAGCATACTTCTATGATTCTAGTTGCTACTAATGTGTTACAAAATGAGGTTCATAGCAGTTACCAATTATAAATGAATTCCATGGAAATTTTTTAGTGTTTTTTTGTTTATTGGAGCACAACAGTTTTGGAACTATTCGATTGATAGCAACTTATTTACAACAATTTTCCAAGCCATTTACAAATTAGACTTGTAACCAAAATTCAGTAATTCACTTGTCAATTTGCACAATTCAACTTTGGATTTGCGCATTTGGCGATCTGACAAGAGATTGCAATCGCAAATTATTTTGCAAAAATGTTTATTTGAAACAAATTGATTTTGCAGAGCGTGTGATTATTGCTATTTAACCATTTACCATATTCGGTCTGGTCTATTACAATTTTATATTATATTTGACTAATTTTACCACCTGCATTTGGACTTTAGAGAGCCAAATTCGTTAGAGTCAATATTGTTTTATATATTGATTGATTGCTTCTGGCCAAATATCATCAATTCATCGAAATGTTACATCGGCCTTAAACAGATTTGTACAGTTGTTCAGATAGCATTTCAGTCTTTTCGATATTCCACTTACATGGCGTGCATATCGATTATAGCCGTAACAAAATATCGCTACATAGCATTTCGGGATATTTAATTTATAGCTTGTTTTATGTGGTTAAGTGCCAATTCAGTACGTAACAATTTGTTACACAGCTGTAAACCAAAATGAAGTGCTAATGATACGATAGTTTTTTATTTTTTTAATTGTTAATGACTGCATAAATTATGAAGCAGTACTCTTTTGGATGAAATTAAAAAATTACACAAAAATATATTTGCAATATTAACACTAATTTACACAATGATTCAATTAAAATATATAAAATTTTGTGCAGGTTAAATCTTTTAAATAACTAAACTTTGTGAATTTTTATTTAGCATTTGAATTAGGAAATGACAGCAACTACTCAACTAATTTTCGGAAATTAGTAATTAAGCTATTAACTCGCGAAGTTATCATACATACATAATTTAAAATTAACAATAATAAATTTTTTATTTTTAAATTTATTAAATAAAGAATGCTAAAATTTTGGCAACATTTATTGTACAAAACAGCTGCAAACACTCATCTCGATTAATATTTTACTTAATAGAAGCTGACATCATTTTAATTTGGCTTTAATCATTCCGCTTGATACTTGAAGAAATTTTAATGAAATTTTTTTAAATGAATAATTATAATATTTATGTATATATATATGCTTTGCTATTCTGCGTTGATTTTTGTTTACATTTTAAGGTGCAGCGAACCGTACTAACACAACAGATCAGATAATTTTAAAATCAGTCGTGCTAGTTACAGTGGAGCAAACTATCACTTTTGCCAAGTAAGAATTTAGTAAATAATTTATGGGATTTAAAAAATGCTATTTATGTAATAAATAAATTATTTATTACTTATATTTATATATATGTACATTTTTATATGTTATATGACTTAACTTTCATATCGTCATTATCAAGTCTTTTAAATTGTATTGTTGTCAAATTGTTACTATTTATTTATAACGATTAGTTCTGTGATTTATACATAAATTAAAGTTAATTTATTTTATGTTACTTAAAGACAGAAAATAAAATTCATTTTAACAAATGCCAATTAATTACAAGCTGTGAGCTATTCAAAAAGAAGGAAAAACATACTTTATTGCGAATAATTTCCGAGTGTGAATGACCCCTGATTAACTCCAAAGCAGTTTTTCACACTTAGTTGATTTATCATTCTTAATGTATAGCATCTACGTTCATAAAAGATATTTAAGCTATATTAAAATTTATTCATACATATTTAAGCTTTATTAAAATTTATTCTTTGAAGGTAATAATCAAAAAGGTTATTTTGCATATATTAAGTATGGGTGTAGTGAAAAGAATATAATATATATTAATTACTAAGTAAATTTTTAGATGGAGTCTAAGAAAATTTTTAATAAGGTGGAGTCTTAAATAAACAAAACTTTTTAAAAATAAGTATTTGTAGTGAGGTTATATTTTGGCAATGTTTAAATTATCGGTACAAACTTGAGGATCGACGAAAAAACATTTTATTATATACTTGGTAAGATTTAAAGCGTAACCGTTCCAACAAAGAAAATTTGTGTATTTATACGTTCCATAGGTACTCGAAATCTAACTGATCCATTTTTATAGTTTGTAGAACATTATTGGTTGGGAGATGAAGTTTATTGTTTGAGGCTGGGACCCGATAAATAAATTTAGTAAAGCCATTGTCGAGGACTAATTCCTAAAATTCTTTATAGTAATTTTTCTTAATATATCTAAAATTTTAGACAAAAATTTATATTTGTACTTATTAACATATATGTACAAACAGAAATATTATCACAAAATCGTTTTAACTTGTCAAGTGGATTATTAAAATATGATAAAAGGGTCGATGAGCAGTCCCGATAAGATAATATCAGCTGAGAAAAAATTGTTTTGTAATTGCTCTGATGAATT
Organism: Teleopsis dalmanni; assembly: GCF_002237135.1. Classification (NCBI taxonomy): domain Eukaryota; kingdom Metazoa; phylum Arthropoda; class Insecta; order Diptera; family Diopsidae; genus Teleopsis; species Teleopsis dalmanni. The sequence goes on from NC_051847.1 coordinate 152,802,323, forward strand.
ATATATATTCTGAGCTATGGTAACGTGAAGTAAAGTGTTTCAAATAATATTCGAGCTTCTCACAGCTTTCAGAATTTTAATGTTAGACTCCATCCTTTGATTCAAGCTCAACGACCATCTCTAATATATTCAATTACCATATCTTCCTCGTGCATTTACTGTTATGTAAATTTCTGTAAAACAAAAGTGAATGGAAATATAAAGCAAATTTTATATTTGAGTACCTCGAAAACCTCTAGCATTTCTTATTATTTCATGTGTTTGATCAACATGTTTGAATTCAAGTTTAATTGAATTTCTCAAGTGCTCAATGCTCGAACGTTTCAGAACTTTATTCAAAACTAATCTATCTTTATAATATCGCATGTAACAAACAAATTTTTTGCAAATTTTTAAACAAATTGCTATCAAATAAAAATAACGATACTATGAAGAAAACGCATAATGATGAGGTGGAACAGATTAACCTGCAAAAACTAAACAACCATCAAACCACAAAAAACACACTCGAGCTATACTAATGCTATCACAGAAAGGTTATCATAGACATGCTGACGAGTCACAGTCTATTAGCAGCATTCATATAATAGATAGGAATTAGCAAAAGTACCGAATATAGGAAGTGTAGAAAGCTTAGAAGAAACGAGGTCTTAAATATAAAGGAATGGGTTTTGAAACATGTCTGGTGTTTATATTCTACGTTGTCATAACCAAATTTCATTTATTTGAGAGTTTCACTATTGGACAGTTAATGAACGTTTTAGCAATGGACCTTAAACCACTCCATTGATTCGCAGAAAGCATCAATATCGTACATGATACCTAGTTCAATAGTTGTCAATTATCCTGTATATAAATCCTATTCCATAGTAATATATTGACAGGATAATATTTAAAATTAAGAAATTTTTATATAAGAAATGCTAGCCGCTAATTTATATTTTACTAAGCAGTCTCTCAAGATTGCGTTATGCGCACAGAATGAGTACAGAACACCAAATACTGAATTATAATTTATTTATTGCAATAAAATTTCATAAAAAAATTTATTATATTTATATTATAGTAACAAAATTTTTTGAAATACATAAAATTGCACCTGCATATATTATTTGCAAATATCAAACTAAACATTAAAATTCTTATGTAGATTAACAATAAATATCAAATAAATAAAATGTAATTGTTATTGACGCAATATTTTAAAGCATTGATTAAAACATATATGTAAGTATATAATTAATGTATTATCTCTATTAATAAGCACATTCATTTATGTAGAAAATACTATAAAATAAAGTGTATAGTCCAGTAAAATGCAAAAGTGAGGAATGCAGTTATTGCAATTAAGTTTCATTTATATTCATAATCAATCTATATAGCTTTCAATATCAGAATAAATTATATGGGGGACTGAGAGTGCAGTTAGCATACAAATTGTTTAAATATATGCAATTAAATACAATAACAATATTAAAATAGTTTTTCTTAAATTAAATATCATGTGCTTTTATTTAGATCAAGCAGCGGGTAATGCCAAACGTTTTTTTTCCACTTTTTTTTTTTTTTGAATAAAAATAAAAAATTTAATTATTCGGCACACGCGCGGTAATAATTTTACAACTCTTTAAGTTGGCAGCTTGGATTAGTATCCTCCATATATACTTCAACGTTTGAGGCTTGGATTGTATCTTGAAACTGTTTTCAATTTCAAAGACAGGTTTATTGACTGACTGATTGTTGTGTCCGTCAATTGTGCGTGATATTGTTTGACAAGTTGTTAATATCGTTGTTGTTATTGTTATGCTGATTGCTATTATTCTTGTAGTCGTAGTTATAGTTTGAAGTAGTAGTTATCGCTATTAACAATTTCCGCTTAACAGACAAATCTAATATTTTATGCAGTACATACATATATATATATATATATATCTGTATATCATATAAAAGTTTTCAATTTCAATTTGAAAAGCCGTTTTGTTCAATGGCCTACGATGTATGTACATATGTATCTGAATATGTGATTTGGAATGAGTTTCAAGTCACTATTTGCGATTAAATTTTCAATGTCTGAGAATTATTCTTAAAATTTTTGAGTATGGTTTCGTTACTAGTTGTACAAAAAATATAAAGTACTAAGTGTTAAATATCATATCTGTTAATTTTAAAAACTTGCCAATTTTACTTGTCAAACACCAACAAAAATAACTGTTTACAGACAGATTATCATAAAGTTATAAGCTTGTTGTACATACCTGAAAATAAAAATAATGACACAATTAATTATAATAAGAATGCATAATTTGAACATTTAACAATACTAATACTAAGAACAAAATTAAATTAAGGTTTCTCTTAAGTTAATCCAAAGTTAAGCAACACCGAACTATAACTTAGAACTAAGCAATCTCCAATAATTGAAGAAATAATGGCACGGAAATATAATTGGATCGACCATATTCTACGCAGACCTGCAGACGACATCACTAAACAAGTTCTGGACTACAACCCCCAGAAACTGTAACTTAAGTTTAGTTCAGATAAGAAATAAAAATGTTGCCTTACTGAGTGAAAGAGATAAACGTAAAGCAAACTTCGCTTTTTGATAGCACTGTATCGCATGTCAAGAGACAGTGTTAAATATTTTATGTTTATAAACTATATTTCCATTTGGGTATCATCGTTATAATAAAAAAAACAAAAAAAACTGTTTTTCCTACTGCAAATGATATAAGTAATTAGTACTACATATACATATATTCATACTCATGTTCTGTATATTATATAATAACAACAGAAACGTCACATAGGTATATGACATTACAGAATATGAAATATTGTATTTCATCAAATTTCTGAAATATTTTATTTCATTAACATAAAGGCTTATCCAATTTTTGTTTCTAAGAGGCATATACATTTTCTCTTGAAACCAAAAGAATCAGATTTTTATTTCAATATTTTGATTGGACATGGTCATTAGGTGTCAAACTGAACCTTCTCCACAGGGCATCTTGCACCAATGATACTTATTGATGACTTTTCGTCCCAGAGTCGAAAGTTTGATAATTGTTCACATAAACATGATCGCCTGCATAACCTCAAAAAGGTCTAATAAATGAATCATTTTATTAATTTATATCTGGGTTTTATCACATCACAACTAAATGAAGAGATATTCTGTGGCTTCCGGCATTATCCTGTTAAAACTTCCTATCTTCCAAATCCATATCTTTAATTTCAATCCAAAAAATATTATAAGCATGTATCTGTAGGAAGAAGAATTGACAATATGTGTCGTCATACCTTCGCAATTCGTAGACCAAATGTAACAGCATACTGTATTGCAGATATAAAATGGTAAGCAATAGTAAGTTTTTTGATAGTTACTTGTAGACTTTAATTACACTTCATTTTTCGACAACTTTGTTTGTTGAAGAATCTACTATGCTAAAAAAGAGACTAATTACTGAAGTAGGTAGATTCGAAACGAAATTTATAAAGAATCACAATTTTTGTTGTTGATATTTACTATTTTCACAAGTTCAGCGGTTGCTTAACGATGCATGTTGTAAAATGACAAAGTATAAACATATCATATGATGTCTTCATAAAGTTCAATTTTTGTAGCTATTACTGTTTTTTTGTCTACTGTTATTTCAGCTATTATCACAAACTCTCTCAAATTTATTTCATAATATAATGTCTTTAATATGCCAAAATATCCAAAACCACCAGGAAGGTACAATTCCTATCTGCTGCTGTTTAGGTTATTTTCAAATCCAGCCGTATTAAATATTACAAAAGCTTAAACTAAAATAAAGTTTTTATATTTACAAGCTTTTGATTTAATAATTAACAGTAACTTTCTGGTATTCTATTATCAGTAAATACGTTATAAACTAAATGGCGAAGATTTCATAAGGCATTTTTTTTAAATATAAAAAAAAGAAGAGGACAATTAGTTTATCGCTTTCATATCATCAAATTTATGTTAACATCTACTCTGCAAAATAAAAATATATTTTCATATTAAAAACTCTTCATATGAATGTTCCACATTACATTCTCAAGTTCTTTTAAGTGTTAAACTGTAGCAAACTGTATTTTTTTGATATCAATTAATACAAAATTTAATTAATGGAATTAATAAAAAGAGATTTCAATACTCGAACCCTTAAGCATGGTGTACACTTAACGAGGCATGGATGCAGTTGAAGATACAATGCTTGTAATTTTTTTAATTTGTCAGCAATGTAAACCAGATGCCCCGAGCAAGAAAGGCCAAAATCGCAGTGCCACATGCGGGTATTTGAAGTGAATATTACAATTAAAATGAAAATAATATTAAAACAAATAAAAAATTTTCTTTGGCTATGACGAAACTTGAATGCCCTTCATATGGAGTTATTATATATGTTTGTATTATTAGGGAAGTTTTTTAAATTGCTATTCTTCTTCTTCTTCTTCTTTCTTCCGTTAACTTATAGTGGAACATAGGGCCTCAACAATTCCTCTGAACCATATTCTATTTGGAGCAGCCGTGCAGATGTCGTTCCATGAGTGGCGCGCTGATGTTAATTCGGCATCAATTGTCCTTCGCCATGTTCTTGAAGGAGCGCTTTTAGGGCTTGCTTAGCGATACAGGAGTTCGACTTGCGTAGTGTATGTTCGATCCATTGCTATTCAACTTATATTTATTTATTGAAATTTTATCTTCTATATATTATATTTATATAATATAAATTATATATTATATTTATTTAAATAAATTTATTAAGTTTGATTTTAACGTCAAAATAACAGTAGATATTATTTTTACTTAATAGAAACTGCTGTATTTAATAGAGAGGCTTTGAAAAGTAGTGACAACTACAACAACAATAAATATATATTAGTAATCTACATACAACACAAGGTACTGAAACTTTTTAATAACATCGGTTCAAATCTCAATCAATCAAACTCCTTACTTTGCGGAAGACAATCTTTATCACTGCTAGCAATTAGGCAGATGATATGAGATATTCGCAAGATATCATCTAAAAACTGTTACAGCAATGTTTTCAGTAGAATCAAATTCAAATTCACACACATAATTGAGCAAGGGTGCACCGTTTACCAACAATATCAACATGTACTGAAATATAATTAGATTGTATAGCGGCTATAGAGTATGTCCCAGATCCCATTAAATTGATTCCTTGGGATTTGTTCTTCTACTTTACACAAAGACTACAAATTTTTTTCGTATAATTCAGAAATAGTTTTGACGATACAGAAAAATAATATACATTCAGAAAAATAATTTGATTGATTTAACCTGATTTCAACTAAATCTCAGGTTAAAATATTCTTACTCGATGCATCATGTTGGTTCAACCACACCAGATGTTAGTTTTCATATCTTCTTTACCACATAGCTAAAATATCTCTAACAAAATAAACAGGTCAGATCAATTTAACTAGTATGTGCTTAGAGCATATTTTTCTGAGTATAGGTATTCGGTTTTTTGAGGGTTAATTCTAAAAAGGCCAATTTTATATATACTATATATTCTTCTTCTTCTTATCGTTCTTGAGAAGAATAACGATCACTACCCCACACTATCACTATCCCACACTAGGCTTTAACTGGGCTAAGAAATCAAATCATTTATTTGTCTTTTAGTTGATGACGGACCTTAAATCAGCATATCTTCCTGAGAATCCAGAAGTGGACTTGAGGATTGTTAGGGCGGGGTTAAGTAACGTATCAACTTTAGTGAATAATTTTAGAGCTCTGTCTCTGATATATTTTTTCACTGAGTCAATCCTAAGATCTCTATGTATGTCTGTTGATCTAATATACCATGGAATCTTAAACAGTCTTCTTAAAGCCAGGTTTTGATCTATCTGTAATTGCTTTAAGGTAGTATTTGAGGCATACTATATATTACAAACTATAGTTAGAAAAAGTTGGTAACTAGTTTGCGATGATATAGGCAAATGACATCAGTAAATCTATTTACCCTGTCAAACTGACAGATGAAATATATAATGTATACAGATTCAGATGTCTGTTTTACTGTGTTACAAACCGTATAACAAACTTAATAGAGTGTTTTTATATTTTTTGTGTAAAGGAAATAGAAAATATATTAAAAGATATACATGCAATATTCACAAGCAACATGCAGCACGCGTCATGGGGAGTGAAAAGATTTTCATATAAAACGAAGTCGAACAAAAAAATGTATGAAGAAATCGAATATTGCAAGTCGTCAGACACCACAAAGAACTCGTTTCAAAAACAGAATCTACAGAACGGGGAACGTTTTCAAAACTCTTCCAAGAGTTTTTGGTTTTGATGCAGTTGAATAGGCGGAGTGATTGGGGAGAGCAACATGTAGTTCGGCTGGCAAAGGGAAGGCGATTGAAATGTTCACATGTCGACAAACAGCAAGTGCAGACACAAGTAAATATATCTAAAAAAAAAAAAAAAAGAAGTAAAATAAATAGATTTCGATTCTGGTGTATTTTTATATATTTGTGGCTCATTTAAAGGCAGCCGTGCGTACTATGTATATTTTTTACAGTTCTCATGTAGTCTAAAAGCACCGTACAATCTTTTTCAGTTACATATTTGTCTGTATGTTTATTTGAAATCGAAGAAATTAGGCAGTTCAAACAACTTAAAATGGAAATCCCTTTTTTGGTTTGTTTGGATTTGTTTACATTTTAGGATTGTGTTTCCTGCTCGCTGCTAATCAAGAACGTTAAAATTTTATGCTAGATTTTGTATCTTTTGTAGTTTTGTAGATGCTTCGTTTTGTGTTCTGACTCGGTTTCAATTTGCTGGCATTGCTTTTACTAATTAAATGTTTTGTTTATATTGGAAATGTTAAGTACTTCAAAAAATCATTTCCTAAATTTTGTTCCACTGACAAAAGATTTGAATTGTTCTTTCTTAAGTGCAATATGCTTAAGTACCTTAAAATACTTAATAGACTGTGGAAATATTTAACGATTGGTTATATAGGTCAATTGCATTTTGCCATGAATAAGTATATATAGAAAAGGGATAAATTGTATTTATTTTTAAAATTACAACGAAGTACTGGAATTTAGTTAATGCATTTATTGTTGAAAATTATGTTAGTGGGTGCTTGTTTGTTTATTTAACTAAAGAATTTTTTTTTAATTATTGTATGCATTCTTATCATCTTAAAATTCCGTGTATTTTTAATTGTGTTAATAGAATTTATAGAGATTCGAAACTTACTCGTAAATTTATTTTTATAAAGTAATTTTATCAGATTGCTTTTTCAAGTTATATTAGGCCCGAAAAATATATCCTACTTTGATTTTTATGAGTTGGTAATTATTTTTTTCATATGGTTATTTTATTCCGCATTTGAATAAATATATATAGTAATACATGGTTTGTGAAGTAAATTCTGTTTCTTTCTGAAATATGAAAAAAAATCATATAAGCGAAAACGTGTCTATATTCAGTATCAAAGAAACCTTAGTCCAGTAGTTGTTTAATCTAACGAATACCTAATTTATCGTATGTCGTTTTTTACAAATAACCATCATCGATTGAGGTCCATGTTATGTGGAGTCTCATTGGTACGTCAAAATTGGCCGTTTCGGGCAATGACTAAAATGCATGTTACTATTACTTTTGTACTTTTTGGTTGTGCCTTAACTTTCGAGGAAATATATATATACATATAACATGGCTTTGACTGAGTAACGAGGCACAAATACCCTCGACTTTCATGACCAATTTAAACCGACATTTTCCTTCTCACAATCATAATTTCTTAATTTGCATTGAAAGCAACAACAATTTTGATTTTGACGTGCCCGTGACACTCTACATAACGTGGGCCTTAACGAATACTGCGGGAGAAATCATTAATATGAAAAAAAAACTATTATTGATTTAAAATCAAAACTCTAGAAAATAATTATAGTTGCACAAAACCTATAACCCATACATAAAGATATAAACAAATTTAAATATTTTTGTTTTAATTAAATTTTCTTACTGTCTTAAAGATAGTATTGTAATAGAGTTTCTTAGGAAATCAACTAAAAATTATTTTAAAAGAACTAATCTTTGAAGTCTTGTGATTAAGAGTAGGTCTCTAAGCCCTGTTGCGTCAATAAAAAGTAGTATAAACCCTATTAAACAGAGTTTTATTGCCGTTGTAGTGTTATAAGAAATTAAAAATCGATTGACTAAATTGATTAAAAATTTATTTGAAATAAAAATTTTTCAAATTTCAAAATTTAAAATATGAAAATGTATTTTCCGGTTTTTTGTTTTAATAAACCTTTTTTAATTTATTCAGTTTAACATACAAATAACCTTATCAAGTAATAACTGAGTACATACACAAACTGAAATTATTTTAATTAATATTTGAAAAATAATTAAGCCAGGAATTTAAATATTTTCATCATAATTATAGTATTTATGATAATAATAATAATATATTTACTTAGGTTTCATAAATTTAATTATAGTTTACGAAAAACAGCGAACGTAGAGCAAACGTTCGCTCTACGAGAAGCTATTCAATATTGACGATACATATTCGATTTTTTATGAAAACAACATTTAGAATGTATTTGAAAATATAAATATAAACTATAAAATAAGTCGTAGAGAATAATGCATAGCTTTAAAAAATAATATTATTATTGTGTTGGTAACTAACACACAAGCCTACCTATTTATTAAATAATAAGTATTTTTTAACGTTTAAATTGAAACGTTTTTAATCTGTGGCAACAGATCGGATCGGGCTGTAAGGTAGAACTCGGGAAAAGCACCCTAGTTCTAAAGCTGTTTCGTTATGTATAGGATATAGATGCTAAAGGAACCCAACTCTTGCCTAAAACCTAACTTTTTGTAGTGATACTGTAGTGATATATTTGAGTTTTTAGGCTATGCAACCCATTTACTTCAGTTGTTACAGGGAAAAAGATGTTTGAAGCGGCAGTTGGAGGAAGAATGCATAGGGTAGATCGTGTCTCCGGTGGTGTGATCAAGTTTAGGATGCAGTAGAGCGGCTTGTAGAGATATGTTGCATTAGGCCGAAAGCCAGTAATGGGTTGTTATGGCTAAGTAATTAAGTAATTATTCAATTATCACGGTGGCGTGATCAAGTTGAGAGTGCAGTAGACGCGCTTGGAGAGAAATGTTGCATTAGGTCGAAGGTCAGTAACGGGTGTTATGGCTAAATAAGTAAGTAATTATTTAATTATTTTCAACACAAGGGAAAGTAGGTTTGATAACGAGTTTGAACGTTACTCGCGAAATAAATCCATCAAAGCACTTATTTTGTGTTATTACCCAGAGCAGGGTTTCTAATCTAAACTTATCTGATTCTAAATTGGAACAAAACACTTTAGTTCTACATGCCCTTTAAGGTACCCATAAAATTGAATTTTTTAGTCGCTTCCACGTTCAAATTAAATTTATCACCGTTATTAATAAAAATCCTCTATGACATATTTATATCTACGTTTAAAATGCTTAAATACATAAATTTTATATAAAAATATTTGATTTTTTTAAAAATAATAAAAAAATTTGATTTTTTAAAATTTTGATAATATTTCCTCTTTTACCCTCTAAAAAGGGAAACCAATATAGATATGAGATTAAAAATAAAAATTTATATACCATATATGCAACTCATTGCAACACTTGAGCACTATTGGCAAAAAAATAAACCAGTACCACTTCAAAGGTTTTTTCAAACTTCAATTCCCTAAAACAAAAACTGATTGATTTTACTTGTTAAGTGGACACTCTTCATGTGCACAGTGTCGAAACCAAGTAACCACTTTACTACACTTTTCACGGCACTTTACACAACACTCCAAAAAACTATTGAAGCCACTGTGATGAATGCATGGAAATATTTGCTTTTAATGGAAAACGCATAAAGCAATATGGCAGCAATAGAAAAAAGAGAGGAAGTAGTAGCAACAAGCCTACAAAAAATGCCAAAATCATTGACATTGACCGTTCTTAGTACCGGAATACTGAAATTCATTGCCTTGACAACTGTGCTACTCAACTAACACGTTTAACAAATAGTTCGGCAGTCACTTTTTTCGACATTTGATTTTCTGCTTGGTTGCACTTTTCCCACTAAAATATCATCGTCATCATCTTTATTCAAAAATTTCTACAAAAAACAACAAAACTCACATTTAAAGAACGTCAGGACACACTGCATAATTTATAATGATACCAATCGAAAAAATCAACTAAGCCTCTGTTACTGTGCATATTGTAGATATATTGAGCGTGGAGCGTGGAGGATTCAAAGGCCAGCCAGCAAAACGATAGGCACAGCAGGGTAAATTCGCTTCCAATATGATTTCGGAATAGTATATAAATGCACAGATCCCTTTTCATATTTAAATTTATGTATGTAGTTAAAAGTGTCCGACATGCCGCTTGCACACGATTAGTTAGATACAAACTTTGTGCGCGGCTTTGTTCAGTATTTACAAAAGGTACAAAATTCCGCATTAGTAGCATAAGACAGTTTATGTTAAATTAGTTGTTTGATTTGTAGAATAGATTCAGAAAAAATAATATATCTAATATCTTTGAAAGTAATAAATATTTCTTTTCTCTAATATCATCTTAGAGATAAGCAAACTCTTTTTTAAAATTTTATCACATATAAACTATAATTTTTACATTTTGACTTTATTTTCAACTGTAATTGCAGTACTTGTTTGTAATCAGCTTCTGTTTGGTCCTCTTAATTGAACCACAGCAGCATCCTGCAGAGAGAAAACCACAATTGCATATATTATTTTGCAGACTACCATTATATTTTATCGCCTGTACTGACTTTTACCAAATCCTTGCATTGTTTTAACGAATTTGCATTTTACACTTTGCAAATGTATTGTGCTCATACATTGCACTCCACATATCCTTTCTGCGAACCTACAACTCCTTACGTGCTGTTAAATTGAGAATTAAGTTTCAGTTTGGTTCGGGCCGAAATGTTAAAACTTTACTTTATTGCACTGCAAAGTGTCAAGTAGATTTGCATTTTAATGTTTGTAATGCATTTGTACTGTTTCGCAGCCAACCCCTTCCTGACATTCTTCCAAGTCACTTGTTACAAAAAAGAAATATATAAAAAATAGTTTTAATTTAACTTTTTGCACTTGTTAGTATCGAGTTTTATTGCATTTCAGCTTTCTAAAAGCAGACTAATTTAATATTCTATTTAATCCTTTACGAAGAACATGCAAGGTACATTAAACAAAATTAAATTGCGAAACTTATAGATATTCCATTTAGATGTTTGCGACAATTTCACATCCGAAACTACACATATCAAGGGTTCTAGAGGCAACTATGTAATCAAAAGATTATATGACTAAAGACGAAATAGGACTTATTAAGTTCTTACTTATTCAAACTTCTTAATTTAATAAGTTTTTTTTACTCTAGTTCTCTGTTCTTCATTCCGAAGAACAATTCAACAATTCTTGAAATACTTTGTCTATACCCAATTTAGAAATTTTGTAAAACTTACATCACGCTTTAGAAATCAATTAAATAGATGTCGACTTTACATTAGATAATATAATTTTTCTGTCTTTAATCAATCCACTTGGACGCATAAGGTTTCAATCCAATAAAGATATCTTATTCTAATTAGAATAACACTTAATGTTTATAAAAATATTTATAAAGAGATTTTTTCGAACAGTAGTAAAATACAACAACAAAAATTTATTTTTTATATTATTTTAATTAATTGAATTTTTGGCTGACCATACAGCTGTTTCGAGTATTGCCAAATACCAAATATTTATTTAGTCTTTTTAATTTTGACCTGTTCAGACCTGTAGACTCAAGCTTTGCTAACACCGACTTTCTCCATGTGTTTCGTGGTCTACCAGGTTTTCATTTACCCGCTGGATAATATAAACTTTGTATAAAATAACTTGTAAACAATTATTTCATTTATATACTCTTGCCTTAAGAGTATGTATGCATCATATAAATATAAGCTAATTATCGGCATTGATTAATGTCAGTTCCTAGTTGAAATAAATATACTAGACAATAGTATAGAAGCAAAGTATTAGTACTATTAGTACTATTGTATTAATAATACAATAGGTTAAATATGCATTGAAAGGTCTAATAAGCAGACACCAACTAGACCAGCTAGTCTGTCTAATGAGCCCTGATTCTCTTTTTATTTATATGTTCCTTTATTTATAGTATACGTTCAAATGAAGATATTTAGTTCTAAATTTATATAGATTAAATAGTCTTCACTTATAGAATTCAATTGTATATTTTTTTATATCACGCAGCGTCGATTGCTTTTTTTGATGATCAATGGGTTCCAAAACTTTTCTTTAAAAAGTATTTTAGGGTTTTGTTAAGGTTCAAACTTATCATTTAAACAGTTTAATTATTAATTTTAAGAGAATTTTAAAATTTTATTAATTGCATCAAGGCTAATTCAAACTTTGATTTTTTGTACTACTGCGGTATTATACGGTAACGCAATCAGGCAATTGGACGAAGTGTAGATTTAGGATTATCGACTCATCCTTACCTTAAAAATAACGTTAAACATCTATTATATATGAGTATAACTGACATGTCTCTACTAACACATTGCTTTATGGTGTAATTAAATATGGTTTAGGTGAAAAAATAGCTTGATAATTTTAATGAGAATTATTGCTTCTCAAAATCTATCTTAATTTATTGGATTGTAAAAATTCAAAAAATAGTTTTGAAAGATGGCTAATAGACATGACTGTCATCGTTATTATATCCAAATAATGTGTGATCACGAGGAAGAACTTTTGTATTAAGTTAATGCAATGGGTTACAAATCAATAAAAACGAAGACTCAATAATTAGATTTCAGTTTAATTGTTTCTTCTCCTTTTTCGTCTTCTGGATTTTAATCTCCAGCGGATACCACATGCTTGAAGCATTTAAAAGAACGTTCCTAGAAAAGTGATAGATCCTATAAGTGCATTATTCATTTTCATCATTATTCAAGCTCTAATCTATTTATAAAGAATAAAAACAGTATTTCTAAGAGTTCATTTTTACTGGATAGGCACAAAAAAAACTTCAGTTTATAGTTTCTGGTAATAAAATTTAAAAGAATGCAAAAAGCTAATCATTAGAGTTATACGGCTTAATATGAAAGTTAATTAAAATTTACCAAAAATGCAAATTTAATTTTATGAGCCGTGAAATGCAATCTGATTTTTAGATAGTGACTGTTTACTAAAACACTGTAAAGTGAAGGACTAAAAGTTCAACGGCATATAAATTTTCTCCAGCTCTTACAACAGCCGATGTAAAATGTGTAGATATAGGGAAAAGGTATGAACATAAAATAAAATTGGCAAAATTTCGATTTCAATAGCTAATCATAAAGTAAATAATTTAATATTTCAAAACGGGATTCCAGAGTTTTAAAAATAAATAATGGAGATTAAATAAGCTTCAACGAAATACAAATATATTGTAATGAACGAAGAAAAGGCGGAAAATCGATTGCATTTTAAATTTTGTAGTGAACTTAATAAATTTATTTATTAAATTTTTCTATATATAATTTTTTTATTCAATATGTGAAAATATCTTTTAAATTCTATTTTTGAATAATATGGCAACACTTGTGTGAAAAGCCATGTCTCGTTGAGTGTCATTTGCCTTCCTGAACTTCAATAAAATGCGTCAATTTTTACCATAGGCTACTTGACTTCCACAGCCTCGGTTCATGATAATTGATATCCGCAGGCATTTTGTATGATTTTATAAATTGCGGCTTAATTAAATTGCGTTTGTATGTGCGTAGAGATGGCAGCGGACGTAGTAAAGTAAATATACATATTAACAAAAAAAAAAAAATTGAGTAAAAGCTAGCCTGGCACATGTCAAAGTGCTTTGTCGCTTTTTCACTGTTGACTTATCTAAAAACACGTAAACAAGTAGACTTTTCTAGTAGCTTAGTTGGATCTCGTACTACCATATTTAAAACTTTCGCTCTTGTCCATTCATACCCATTCATTCTGTTGAAGACTGACATTTCTGAGTGGGCGCCCTGCAGCGCATTAAACTGCCCCCACTGTTTTTACAACTGCTCTACTGCATTTTGTCGACTGGAACAGCTGTCGACGACTGATAGTCTGGCATGGTTTGTTGGTTATAAATGAAATTAAAAATGAAAATTAACATTTTTATATAATTTAACATAATTCAACATTTGATCCAAAAAAAGAAAAATTGTGAGTACTCGTAATTCACTCAACTTATTAATTGGATTTTAAGCAAGTAATTAAGCTTCGTATTTGAAAAAAATGTATAATTTGCAGTTTTTATAATAGAACTCAGAGTTATAATAGATGGGTTTAGTAATACTATAATTGTTGACAGTAATACCAATAATACTTGTTGAAAAAAGTATAAATATGATTAACAAAATGAATTGGAAATATATGTGTAGCGCTTCCTCGAATAGGTCAAATATTTAAACCCAAAATTTTTGTTTATTTTTAAGAAATTTTGGTCATTTTTAAGAATTTCTTCATTTTCTAGGGTAATAAATGTATAGAGAATGGTATCCAAGTAATCCAGAGATAGCGTAAGCTTGTGTATGATTTCGAGCGAGTAATGTATTTATATAATTAAGGAATTTTTAATCATTTTTAATGATATCATATGCTTATCCGTATCCATATTGATTAGAAACTATATCTTCAGACTAAACAATATTTATAATTAATTTATTAATTCATACAATATGCAGTTAAGGCATTTAAAACATTCTTTTTGATTAAAGTCATTTATTCTCCATTGGTAGGAAATCCGTTGGAAGGCGACTATTTTGGACACATTTTGGTAACTATTTTGTTGACGATAGCGGTTTGAGTTACCAAGCGTTATTACGGTTGACGGAAAGTAACCATCCGCTGGTATTGGAATAAGTTAAGAATAGTCCACGGGTGCTCTGCACTTCTTTAAAATCTAAATAAGTATCTCTTTCAAAGAAAATTCGATTTGATAAAAAAACAAAACACGTTTGACGGTTGTTAAATGATCCATAATGGCAAATCTTAGGCTTAACGTATGATGCTTTGAACTACAATTCTATTTGACATATATCATTGACACTGTCACCAAATTGGTATCACTAAAAATTAACCCTTGCGTGACGTTACATATTTATTTTTCTTTTGCAAAAATTAAATTTTTGTTAAATTCTTCTCTAACACTAAATTTGATTTTTGGTGTTGTTGGAAAAACCACAACAACAACGCTTTGTTCTATATTCAAGTCTCTGAACTAACAAGAATGTGTTTTTCATGCTTAAATGCAATCATTTTCAATTATTTTCACAGAAAACCCCTTACTTCTTAGCACCACAGTACATAACAAGCTTTCACCTCTTTACACGCTCAATGAACAATCTGTTGTATATGTAATAAATTTATATGATAGAAGCATATTTGAACATAAGTTATACAGTTAAAGCACCAAAGAATTTCTACTAACCACAAGAATGTGAAACTCCTTGACTGGATCAACCTAACCTAAACGGCGGAGTTGCCTCCATTCAGCATGCATGAAGAAGAGAAGCATGAAATTGTTTAGAATAACTAATCAATACAAAGATATTTATTTAAAAAGATACATGTACGATATATGTACGTATAAGTAAAAAATAAATAATTAACATAAATAAAAAATAACGAGAGGAGGTAAAAAAACCTTTAAGCATTGAAATTTAAATAAAAATTTAATATATACGTAAAAGGTTGCTAAATGCACTTTTTATGCTTCAGTAAATTGCATACAGATAAAAATTTTTATTAGCCAAGTAAAAATACAAATATTGTCATAAAACTATTGAAGCTGAAATTTTATATCTCTTTTTTTTGTATCTTTAAGTGCAAAAACCACTATAACTTGAACTAGCCAAGTACTTTTGTTTTATTTAAAAACATATTGGTTCTGAAATAATAGTTTTCAACAAATTTGTAACACATAAATGTGTAATAAATATTTTACATTTTTAAAATATTTTAAATAGTTAAATAAATGCAATAGTGCACTCGACACCCACATTTTAACCAAATTAATCAAATGCTCAAGCTGCATATTTTATGCAATTAAATATTTATTCCCACACAAACTGACTGAATCAAATGTTGTGAAAAGCATTGCAGCATTGCAGCATATTTGCGTTTGAGTACACAAATATTTCTTTAGATTTATACAAAAGTGAACATAAATTAATAGGCATTTACTGTAAAGAATTCAGAGCTTCAAACAGTTAAGATACAATTGGATACACGAATCTATTGTATAACTACAGATATCGCCACGCCGCGAATGCATACGCCCGTCCGTACAATAGATTATTTAATTGCCGACAATCTCATCTGCTCAACTCAATTCAATTTGATTGCAATTCAAATCAAATTTAAAATACATACAAAACCCGTCTCCACAACATCATTAAAATCGCTTTTATATTGCTCATTATAATAATGCGTATTTGTGTATATCTATTGGAATATTATGCATATAAAAATAATAAAGGAAAATGGAAAATGATTCGGCTTACAATTGTAGTGGATGTCTCTTGTGCGGCTAGAGCAGGCACTCAGTCAATATTTGCGCTTAATGTACCGGAAATGTATAAACATAGACTTTTTCTCTACATATTTATGGACACTAATGACACAGCGACGAATGTAAACACGCCCATATGTGACAGCAATCAGAGGCGATAAAAGCGAAGCATACAATTATTATCAAATCATTTCAAATTATTGTGATTTCGGACTATACATGAGCGTACAAGTATTAACAATAGCGATAAATGTATAAAATATCACTACATTTTACATAAATTAATTATAAGTTAAAGTTATGTATTGAAATATTTATGCCTTCCTTTGGATGTGAAAATAATATCTACATTACATTTAAGCATTATTATCTTCGTTTTAGATTGGAAAGTAATGGATTCACAAAAAGTTTGTTGCACTTTTTCGAAAGAAAATATTATAAAATATAAATTCCTTTAACTCCTAGAAGTAGTACAGGACCGCAACAAAATTTTTCCACTCAGATCAATAGCATTAATTCTTTCCAACTTTTCTTCATACGTGATATTTCTATATACACTTGTCTTCTCCAGGTGTACGCAGGCTACCCATTTGGTTCCACTCGATCACCATTCTTGCAGTGCTTTATTATCTCAATATAGATTGGGTTCGGTAAGTGATGGACCACGGTTTTTTATTCGATATCGTGTTTGGCCAGAACACTTTAACGACTTTCCTTAATGACTGGTTAACAAAGATTTGTAGCGCGTTGATGTCATTTTACACAGCGTTTCATGATTGGCATCAATATAGGGGAGTGAACTTAATATTAGTATGTATAATATGAATATTTGAATTTTAAACTGACGCGATATCTGAGCTGATGTCCATACTTTATTTAAATGACCAAAAGCCTGTTCTACCTTATTAATGCGGTTCATGATGTCAGCGAGAGAACCGTCGTGTTTTAATAACTTTCGCTTTGATTAATTGATTTAATTTGCGGCTCATAGTTATAACTATAGGCCATAAAGCACAAGTGATCTGTATAGTCTAAGTCATTCAAACTGTCTTAGATACCCCACGTTATTCCGTGGCCTTGACTCATTGTTTCTTCCATAACCATGTGGAGGATAATATTGAAAAGTAGCAGAGACATCACGTAGCCATGGCGGACGCCGATTTTGATACGAATTTCACCGCTTAGCTGCTTTTCGTGTAGTATACAGCAGTTGACATCCTAGTATAAGGTTTTTATGAGTCTTATAATTTTCTGAGGCACGTCTTTGCGAGTGCGTTCCATACAACGGTGTCACATACGGTATCGAAAGAGTTTTCAAAGTCTATAAATATTAGGCTGTTTATGCGGTAATAGTATTATTTTTGTGGTCGAAACCCCGCTTGTTCTCTTCTAAACGTTGGTGTAAATGCCGATACAAGTCAGTTGGTGATGACAGCATTGTTGCTAGATCTTAATTACATATTACATACAATGTCCAATTTTTTTTTGTAAATTACCATTTAATAAAGTAAGAGCTTTAAAAAAATAAGTTTTTACATTTATATTGTCTTCTCTTTTTTTAATACAATACAACTTTTACAACAATATTGGGTATGTTTATAAATATATACATAAACACATGACATCATTGTTTAAAAAGATATATATAGAATATTATATACACATAGGTAAATATTTGGTGGTTTGTAGCCATTCGTAGTCTTTGGAAGTCAAATTGCAGCTCTTTTTTAAAATATTCAAGTATTAATACTTAGTTTAATATCTATTTAAGTAATTTTATGATATGAACTTTAGCAGACATAATCCTAATGTATATAATGTTTTTTAAGTATATTTACGCATAATCCCGTAAATAGTCTAAACTAATTCCGTGTCTCTCTACGCTATTTATCATGATATATGCTATATCTTGATAAATGACATTAGTCAGCGTATTAAATACATTGTGAACAGTTGTTGTGAATTCACCGAAACAATAAATAAAATAATTAATCATGTTTGAGACAAGGATTTCTTCACTCTAAAAATCGGGCAATATTACAAAATAAAATGTGATATCACTTTGATGTACATGTTATTACTGACCTATTAATATGTCGGCTTATGTTGAAAGAATTTAAGAATAATCAAGTACATTATCGGAGATTTTAGTTAAGAATTATTTGGGTAATATATAGTTTCTTTCTAATATCGAATAAACAGTTTACAACTTATCTCTGAAGATTAACATAAGTTTGTTTGACTTTTTCCTTACGGCGGAGTATTATTATAGCGCTGAGGAGAAGTCGACACACTTTATAATATCGGCGATAGTTATATACAATACTACATAATAATATCCCAAAAATATAAACTAATTTAAAAGTTATTATTTTATTTTTTTTTTCACTTCAGCCTTTTGTTAATTATAAATAATTAAAAAAGTAAACTAACTAATACTTCAAATTAACTTTTTGTATATTTAAAAAATTAAATATTTTTAAATATTTTTTTAAATTTAAGATTTTGCATTTTTTTTATTAACTACTACAATACACGTAAGACTCAGTGGTTCTGATACAAATCTTCACTTTGTAATAGATTTTTAGATAATTATTCTATACTTAGTTTGTAAAATAAGTGTGAGATTTTATGAAATGTCAGTTTTGATTATCATAATAAAGATTATTGATTTTAAAATTAACATAAAAATTTCGCATATTTTCAGTTCAATAAGTTTTTCCAATCAAGTTTATTTGCTAAAATTAAATCGAACATTTGAGAAGCCCACATATTTACTTGAACACCTTCAAATTTTGAGATATAAATAGGTGTTATATACTTAATATATAGCGTGTTTGAGTGTATGTAATAAAAAGATAAACGTAGGCTCTTTTTGATTCAGTGCTACTGAATGGTTTCAGCAAATACAGCTTAATTAAGTTAAAACCACATATCTCTACCGATCCTACCCAGTATGGATATGTAGGTGCTTTGGAATATATTAAAAAAGAAAGAAATTTGCATTTAATTTTTACGTAACCAGATGTGCACTGATTTCATTGATCTCAGCTTGTAAACTTCATCCAACGCAATTTTAGTCAAAAAGAAGCATAAAAACAAAAAAAATTTACAACACCAGCACGATCGTTATTAATTCAGATCAAACCAAGACAGCATCTTGATGTCTGTAGACCTTCATCTGTCTTTCACACCGTCTCCAACATGAATACTTGTTCAATTAAGAAAATTTGTAGAAAAATTTTAAGATCATTAATGGACGGACAACTTCATATGACCAAAGAGTAACTTTATCGTATCTTCTGTCTGCTTGATCTCATTGTGGCTTGATCAATGTTACTTTGATGGAATATGCCAGCATTATATTGCAACACAAACAGCAACCATTAAATGGTGGAGCAGCCGGAAGCTACGTTTTTATGATGACGCATTAGCGGGTGGAAAAGAAATAGGTGCGGTAAAAAATGAAGCATATCTACTGCGGTTAGCTGCGGTCATTTGTTTAGTTTTATGAGTACAAATAAGTTTTGTAATAAATGTTCAGCGTAATTTTATGTAGAAGTGACACTTAGTAAAGTGAGCAGATTTTATTATAGAGCAGCAAACAGAAAACAGAAATATTTACCCTTATAAGCACTACTGTAGCATTACCCATATTATCCAGTTCGCCTTCATCGCTACATTAATTTATGTAAAAAGCGTATTCTTCTTTATTTTTATTAATTACATGCGATTAAATATAATTTATCAGATTTAAAAAGTGAACATGATTTAATTGTATAATTATATTATAAATGAAAGGCACCATAAAAATTTTAAACTTATTATATACTCGATTAACAAGTTCTAATATTAATTATATGTATAAACATCCACTTAGTAAATTAATAGAATTTAAAAATTTGAATGGATTATACTCAGAGTGCGATGGGAAGAAAGACGAGAATGAAAAAATATAAAGCAGTTAAGGAGAGAGAAGAGTACATGTGTACGGGAATTTGTATTGAAATCAGACTAGGTGAAGATAAAGAACAGTTGGGCGACACATTGGAGACAGGACTTTCTAGTGAGCTCTCTAGCAGTGATAATAAGTAAAACCAGTACCTAGAAATTTGAGTGGAGCCTTTTGATTACCTTGCGTTTCAAGTGCGGTCTGGAAGAATATACGTTTTCATATGGTATACAGTTTCTTGTTGTTTTATCTGTTACAATAGAAATCGATATATTAAAGATAAGAAGTAAGAAATTGGCATTACAAATATATATTTCTATTAAATGTAGCGTCATTGGAATGTCTAACTTTTTGGGTCACAAAAAGAAGTGGGTTAGAGAATAAATTATTGTGTTCTTTTACAAGAAACATGACAGTTAATAGAATTAAGATTTGTCAAATGTTGAAATTGTTCCAGTGTGTCTTGTCAAATCTATACTAGTATATCATAATATACAATTAATTGCAATATGTTTGTCAATATGTATTTTCTTTACTATAACTAAATAAATAAACTGATTAAAGTAGTGTTTAGCAGTTCTCATTATGTATTATTTATACTTTATTATCTTCACTTGTCTGATTAAATATATATGTGAATACGATCTCGTCAACCAGATATAAATCTTAAATTAGTCTTTCTACATTCCATACTTAAATTATTATTTCAAGTAAAACACTTTATTTTAGACAATTTAGACAATTCTTACTAGGCCCTGTTATCGTGATCAAATATAAATCGAAATGTCTCTCTTTCTCTCATTTTCAATTTTGATTGGACCATGACTATCTGTATAACGGGCAACGTTAGATTCGTAATATTACCTATTAGAACAAACATAATGTATATGATGTTGACGTCATGTTTTTAGTAAATACATACTGTATTGCAAAATTACTCGAACAGATATTCTTATTACATTATGACTCCATTATATGTAGCTGCAGTTGTGTATATTTAATTTTTTTTTTTTTGTAGGAATAAATCAGTCTTAACATTATTTATCTGTACACAAAATCAAGAACAGCAAGTGCACCATATGGAGAACTGGGATTTCCATGGTAAATGTTTTAAGTAAACAAAAAAATTCATATATTTTGAGTTTATGCAGAAAGAGCTGCTTTTTTGATTTGTTTAACCAAATGTAAAGATAGATAACAGGTAAAAAATAAAATAAAAAAAAAACAAATTTTCCTTGGTTATAAATTTAATATATTTTTATGCTACTGACACAAAATGCAATCTGACTAAGCAGTACATCAAGAAACTATGTCCCACATCTGCTGAAAACAGATTTAAAAATACAAATCTACCTTTTGGAATGTGATTTAACAGTTTTATATCTTATGATAACCAAAGGAGAAAACAATTTAATAACTAAAAGAACATTTTATAGATGTAAAAAGCAGATGTTTGTGATAAATTCAACTTTTTATAATTCGTTATAGATAAGCTTTTAATTACATTAATTACAATATATTCTGTTTTTATTAAAATATGTTTTCTAAAATCTTTATTTTAATTTAAATAGGTTAATTTTGATCATGTACAGGTTAACTTCATGATAAAAAAATCTAAACAATTTAAACTACATGAAAAACAAACAAAAATTAGTTCATACCGTTGTATTTACAATTTTTGAAAATGCTATATATTTACACATATAAATATACATAGTATATACAACATTACATACCAAAGTAAGTTTAAGGTGTAAAATTGAAATTTTTCTTCAACAAGTTGATGTTGAATCTTATCAGTTTAAAGTCTTATCAGTATTTACAGTGATTTTTTTTTTAATGTCAATGACTTTTGAGTAAAAGTAGTGTCTAAAATGATACATTCACCTTAAAACCATTCCAGATAAAATAAATAAAAACATTAAAAACCTTGGGAAATGTCTCATTTATAATAATTTAAAGTTACTATTTAATATGTGTAAGTATATATCAATATTTGATTAAACTCCATTTTAAAAACACTAATTATAACTATAATACCAAAATCATTTATGGTTCAAATAAGACTTTTACGATAATCACTATAAAAATAGAACCGAAGAATAGAACTGAAGAATATAGCCGCAGTAACGATTATATTAATATGTTTAGGTATATGAATTCTGATAATTTACGAACAAAGCTGGAAAGAGTTTTCCTTCAGATGAAGTTTTTCAGAGTAGTCATTTCAATAAAAATTGTTTTGAATATATTTTATTGACTACGAGTACAAATATTAAACTAAAAAATTATTGTAGAACAAAAAAAATTAGTTACTTCTAATGTAATTATAAGAGAAATAAGTTTATATAGAAATTTACAATGCTATTAAAAATTAATATTAATTTTAACATTAATACAATGGATTGAAAAGAGGTGCTTAAACTGTGTACAATATTATTATTATATTATTATTTCCATACTGCATTAGGAGCTTAAAGAGTCTACAAAAGTGTTCCACTGGTTTTTATTTTGTGCTATTTCTCTCAACTCGTTAAAAGATCTGTCCGTCTCTTGCTGAACTGTCCTTCTCTAGGCCATTGCTGGTCTGCCTTTGCGCTTAAGCCCCTGGGGGTTCCAAGTAAGTGCAGCATGCGCGATATCGTCATAAGGCTTACGCAGTTTGTGTCCAATCCAATCATACTTCTTTCTTCTTATCTCGTTGTTCACGTTTGTTTGATGCATTTCTATAATTCTCGATTTGAAATCGTGCTAGGTCACCATATGCTTAATATGTTATGATTGTATTATTTTTTCGATTTCAGAACTAGCATGCCAGGTTTCCGATCTATATAGGCATACCGATTTAACGTATGGGTTATGTATAATATACAGTATAGACAGCAGCAGTGTTAAATAGCTTGGTATATAAATGATAAATGACTGGCTGGTAAACCTATATTCAAACAAAAACAAAACAACCTTAAAAATGAGGAAAACGTGTCAGTTACTCAACCTTTCTTGATACATAATAAACACACAGATCTAGTTCAATATCTGTTTTAACAGGGCACCGGTCTATAGGGCGGCATGGGGCTAATTTCGGTTTATACTGTAGTATCTCCTGTAGTACATGCCTACCTGTAGTTGTGTCTATGTCCAAGCTTGCTTAGAACCAGGTTTAACCTCTTGAGTGAAATGATTAAATGATTAATTGGATTTATCACAATTTTCGATGCATTTTTTTATGTAATTATGAAGCAACTGAGATTTAAAAAGAAATTAAATAATTTTAATATTCCCTAAATTGCAAAAAATGGAATAATAATGCTTCAGTGGTACTTTAATCTTGTATTTAAAAAAAAATATTCTTTAACACATAACTTTTCTGATCTATTAAATAAAAATAAGAACAAAAAATATTATATATATATATTCTTTGTATCTATTGTAATATAGAAATTTTAAAATATTATTCAACTTTCTTTTGATTTTATCTCACTTTTCTTAAAGTTAAAGGCATTTTAGCAAAATAATGAGTATGCAGTTAATTTTAATGTTATTTAGACAAGTTAGTATAATTAAACTAAATACATTGTCTAGTGATTGCATCTACAGTAAAAACATTATTTTCAGATTTTATCTCTAAAAATGAACACTAAGCATGTTTACAGTACACAAATTTAATGCATGTACAATCATTTGTACTGCAGAAACTTCACAGTCAGTAAGTTTTTCCTAAAACTTTTGTTTAATTATCTTAAATTCAGTTTCGTTATTCAACAAGGTTGTATCATTATATATGTACGAAGGGTATTCAAAAAGTTTTACTCCTAAGATGCAAAGAAACGTTTGTACTTATTTCTCGTTATTACGCTTCCAACTTTTTAAACACCACTGAATTGTATATAAGATGCTTGAAGGTATTTAAAATTACAACAATACATATGGTGTATACTCGTATCATATCTCTATTTGAGACAAAAACTATTATCTTTTGAACTAATCTTTTAACTTAACTTAAGAATTTTTTAATTTGTTGGAATTCAGTTATTATCTAAAATGCATGAAACTTATTTCATGCATTTAAGCATGTCAACTTCCGATTTTAACATATAAAACCATTTTTTCATTTGCCAATGGGGACATTTTTTGACAATTAAATCTTTTAATTTATATAGCAAAATTGCATCAGTGATTCTGGAACACATTGCGAAGTAGTCAATCAACAATATGACCTTGCCAACTTAAAAAATAATAGACATGACATTCCCGGCCACAGCACATTTTTCAAGTTAAACCGTGAAAGATAAAGGTCACATCCAGATCTTCCAGCTGTTTTGTTTTTTACGACAGCTAATTCAGCTCACTCTCAAAGAAATCCAAAATAAATTAACAATGTATTATTGTGGTTTTTTCGAATACGTCAAAGATTAAATTAAATTTGCTTCCCAAATTTCCCCCATTTGTACTTAACACAAATGATCAAATATCTGTATTGTTTTCTCTCATATTAGAATTGGTCAGCTGATGGCTTAAGGCACAACTAATTCAGCTTTCATTTATGTTTTACATGATTATGACTACGATAAGCTTGTGGAAAATACCTTGTGTTTTAACCTTTTATTGTCAAGTCTCACCAGTACACTTATGTACAAAATTTAATAAAAAAAATGTTTTATAAAATATCAATTTTTAAAATTAGCTAACCCTCCACTCTATAACATGGTAGTCGTCTATTGCCAAAGTCAGCCATATTTCGGTGAAACTTGAATTTGCAGTGTATAAATATAAATAAGGATGGTATAGAAAAAAATAACAGAGTTGGATCTGTCTAATTTTGACCGCTTGGATCTAACGCATGAATCACACCACTCATGTACGCAATGTTATGGTTATGTTATAGAAATTTGATTCTGGGTCATTTAATATGAATACTGACAAACTCTCGATAATAAAAACGCCTTGACAAAAAAAAATTATTATTATCGCTTATATTTGAAGTGATAGAATTGAAACCTGAAGGAAAAATACCAACTGAATATATACTTAAGGCGTCAGTTCTCAATTATCAAACACATGATGTTTTTTCGACCGAAGAAGGGGATTCGTCAAGTGAAGTCGTTATCTATGGAAGGACGGTGTAGTAAATTAATTTGATTGTAGACTGATGACATTTATGTAAACTTTAAAAAGGTGTCAATACGTAAGGCTTCTGTAACACATCGTAGAGTTCAATCTATTGATAAAATTATGTAAAACTACAAACATGTTGAGGATCATGCCCACAACGTCAGTTCATTTCATGAAAACATATAATAAATAAATAATATGAATCAATGGTTATTAACTTGTTTTTAATACAGATTATCTGTCGAAATCGTAAGAAAGCAGAAGATAAAATGACACGAGACAATAAAAATGTGGTAACAGAACTGCTCTTAAAACTATTCTAAAACAATCAATGTTATAACTTTAAGAACTGAGTAGAGCTTACAATGCCCAGTTTAGCGTATTTAAAAGAATTACTTAAAGAACTTTGTGATTGCATGATATGGTAAATCCATATAGGAATTCCAACATCTTTATAAGCGCGATGAAAAGAAGGAAGAAGTCAAGCTCAGAAAGTGAATGGCAAAAATAATAATTTTTTTTCAACAGATAATAAAATTTAACACTAAAAACAAAGCTCAACATAAAATTTTTTTCTTTTATAATTTGAAATTTTTATATATACTCGAGTGCAATAACATTTATTTATTATTAGATATTATTCAACAAAATTCTCTCAATTGTTTTTAATTGCTTTTAATATTTACTTATCAATGTGTGATTTATTTTTTTTAAGCGTTTTTACATTGATTTTGGTAGTCTAGAACGGTCTAAACTGATACAACCATAGGTGTATTCAGTACCTCCGAAGTGTCAAAAAACAAATTGCTTATGTATGCACCTTATGTATCAGTTGGTTAATCCAGTTACCAATGATTTAATAGTAAATTTATTTATTTGTGAGCTTTTATTAAAATTAATTTTAAAGTTAAATAAGAATAAGGAACTGGACTGCTAGGTCCTTCTTCCTGGATAGTAAATTAAAACAATGAATAATTCCCAGTAAAGTCCCAAAATATTCTTTCAGTAAAATAAAGAGCCAGTAAACTTATCCTAATTTAGATTAAATTTGTAATAACGTATTATTTTTTAACAAGCGAAGTCGGCCAATGAAAATAATTATTAATAAAAACCTTCAATATTTTCATTTTTTTTGGCTTAGTTTTTGAAGCGTTGCTTATGATATCGCATACATATTCCGGCATAAAACTTTCTGAATACCCTACGTATATATACAGTTCTATTAAGAGTACAATAAAATTTAACATATTTTTAATTGCCATTCGTTATATGACCCACGTAATCTTTAAACAAGAACTTAACGAAAACTTTATCATTAAAATTGCTTATTTAAATATTACAAAATTTAATGCTTTTCCATTAAAAAAATGCATTTTTAAATAAATTTTAATTATTTTAAAAAATTAAAAATATTCATAAATTACTATTTATTACAATAAAAATATGAAAATAAATTTTATGGTCGTACAACACGACTCAGATAATTTCTGTAGAAACATGTTTTTCTTAAGATTTCAAAAATGATTTAAAATCTGAATTTATTAGTAAACTATGAATATTTAAGAAAATATTGCACAGTGCATTATTTGTTTTTTTGGGAACTAGAAACAAAAAAGTTTTTGTAATAAAACACATATATTATGTACAAAATTAAGATTAATTTATGTATTATAAATTGCATTAGTTAACGACGACTCACTACGGCTATATGACTATTCATTCGTTTGTTAATTTTAAATACTGAAATTTAAGTTGAGAAATGTGTTTGTTTTGTTTATATAATATTGAGTGAAATATATGTAAGTATAATTATATAATTATGAACGTTTTGTATTATTTTTTAAAAAAATAAAATATTTAGGATTAAATTATTTAAAATTAAAAATCAAATTCATTTAAAAGCTATTAGTTAATTTCTGACAATTTATTGCATTAAAATTAATCACTTAAGATTTTTCCTTTTCCATAAATTATTTTTGAAAGATGCTTCACAGATAAGAGAAAACAAATATTTCAAAATTAAATACTTCATACACAATTCATAATTTTTATGAGAGAAAAAAAAATGTTTAGAAAAGACTAAGTTCTGAGATCTTTGACTTCTAAAATTGATTGTATTTGAGATCATTTTCATGCAGTGGGGCATAAAATGTATGTGTTTCTGATTCCAATTAAATAGAACTAATCAATCATAATTTTAAAATCATCATCAATGCAAACATATGTACACAAAAAAGCCGCAGGCGATTTTTCAAATCCGCATTTGATGAGAAATTAGAGACTCAAGCCATACAGCGAGCTTATTAACTACATAATTACATTCCCAACAAAGACATTTTCAGGGTGTATTCACAAAATAAGAATACTCATCCACATCAGACTAAAACCACATAACGCTGTTAAATAATTCTATATATAGTATACTATTACGTATATATACGTACTTTTCTACGTACTATTTACAAACAACAAGTTAAGATCATTAATTCAAAAAGTACTTGTACGTATCTATGGAAAATTAGATACAATAAATTCGTTTCATGAATTCATATGAGAGAAAAGTTTGTTTAGAAAGAGTAGCAGTAAAAATGTGTAAAACGTAGGATGAATGAAAATTAATACTAATGACTTTTAAAAATAAAAAAAAACCAAAAAAAAAACAAAATAATAAAAAACGTGGAAAGCAGTAAAATTAAATGAAATATGTTTCAGATAAGAACATAAAGTGTAACTGTGTTTGAGATAATTTATCCGTACGCGACAAAGTCTCTAGACTTCAGCCACCTTTCGTTGCATATTCTTCAAGCAACATAAATACTAGTACGTAGTGTTTAAGTAAACAGACGCTGTGGGGTACTGCAATACATGCACTGGTAAGTTGGCTGCACACAAAACTAAGCTTGTGATGATTCATCCTCGTAAAACTGTTTGACACTGAACAAACGAAAAGAGAAAGATCACCAGAAACAGCTAACAGAAAAAAAAATAAAATTTCAGATGCATAAAACCAACTTTAAGTACTCAAACAGCTGCAAGTTTGATTACCATTACGAGTTCAAATGAAGCCAGGATCGTAGTTACCTAAATAAGTGCAACCAGAAAGAGGGATTTTACATTTTATAAAAATGTATAAAACGGTTTTTTTTTGTAAATATTATGGAAAATTATTATATATAGGAATGTTTATACAGAGAATATTCATTTTGTAGTCTCGAAAGTAAACGTTAATAAAAATCACTTGTTATTGAGAATTTGTTCTAGTTTTTAACTTAATATATTGTTTAGACCTCTCCATCAGAAGTAAAATACATAATTTATATGTCCTTCATCTGACATCTTCTATAGGTCACAGCTCAACTATAATATAATATATTGCCAGATATTCAAATATCGCCCATCTGACCTCTTCTATAGCGTCGAGGGGCTCGACCCATTAAAAAAAACATTGGTGATAACAAATTGTAAAATTCTGATACCCAATACACATTATCAAAATTTAAAATTACACGTCTTAGATATTTCACCAAAACAGGACGAGTTGTATGGCTTGTGGCACCGTCTTGTTGCGATGTAATTTTTTCGACACCTATACTTGCAATTTCACGGCAAAAAAATTAATAATCATTTTGTTTCTGATGGGTTTTCAAAACCATCATTTTCAAAAAACTTCCGGTATATTACATCTCAACCCAAGCGATATAAATTTGATAGTATATTTTATTAGAAATTAGTTCACAGCCATTTTTGTTACTCATTGTTATTATTACGTACTAATAATGACAATAATGATCATCCATACATTATACAATAGCTTTTTCAGGGTTTCCAGGTAGAAAATATTGGGCCGTCTTTTATTGGATTCTAAGGATTACAATGATCTGTGATCCATGATTAGTAAATAAGCTCATTGCTGAAAATAATATATGCATAAGATACTTTCTCATGGTAGACAACGATCATAAATAGGAAACCGATGTATTTAGATAATGATAGCTATTGTAAAGTGTTATGATTCCATCAGGAAGTCTAACCTAAATTAGTGCCATGTTGAATCATTTTGTCGAGGTTACAAACTGTAGTAATCTTGATTGAGAAACACTGAGAGCATATGTGTTACCAACTGATAGTATTCTAATGTGCAATTACTCTTTTATTGTGGAGTGGACAACAATATAACAGGCTTGATGATTTTTTTCCCCCCTTATCACCACAAGGTACCTTACGTACTTAAATATCTAAATTAAATACATTCCTATATATTTAAGAATCAAACTCTGTATTGCTATTGTAATAGCTATTTTATAATTAACCGAGAAGTAAGATTTAGAATTTCATCGTATTTTATAGTTAAGTAATCGCACAAACTTCCCTTAGAACCGATTTCACAGTCATAAGTCTTTAGACTGGATTAAGTATGAGATATTGAGACTTTAGTGAAATTGGCTCTAATTCTATATTCTGTCTTTATTTGTTAAAGTGCAGATGACTGTAAAATCGACTCTCAATCTATCTAACATCGCAACATAATAAAAGTACAGGTGAAATTCAAGCTTGTTGAACAATATATTTCCTGATATTAGAAGAAAAACAATATCTGATAGTTTAAAATCTATGCAACATTTCTAAAATTAATCGATCGGTTTACGGTAATGAAGATCTTCATGCAATTATATTATTTTATTTGTAAATTAACATTAAAGTTAACCGAGATTAAGGAACTCGACTGCTAGGTTCTTCGTTCTGTCATACAATTATATTGATTTCAGAATATAGTGGTACAGTTTATTTCATAAAACAATGCACTGAGCAACAATAAATTACACTGCTATATCAAAATATATATTAATCAAATTTATATCAAAATATTATTAATATACTGAAGGTTATTAATATCACTCTCTCACTATAACTAACTGCAATAGAAAACCTTAACATAATCTCCTAAAAGTCCGACCAGAGTTTCATTTAACTAAAGTATCTCTATAGTTAACCTAAGATAATCTTTGAGTTATCAAACAATCAGTTAATTGGGGCTTTAAGAGTATATGTATTCCTCTATATCCTTAACATAGATGCATCGTTGCATCTTCTTTAAATTTTGTTATTAAATTAGCTGTTAAATTTGTAAAAAGGATTAGAGAAAAAAAATTATTTTAACGAATACTAATCGCTTCCCTTTTCATAACAATTATAAAATTAAATCCTAGGAAAGTATCTATAAGACGGTTTAAATCAATGAGTAACACATCCGTTACTTTGACTGACTTCTACGGCTCTGCATTTTCTAAACACTTACAATAACAGCTTCTGTCTTAAACCGATACTTAAGAAAATTAAAAAGAAAAAATTATAAATTTGACGTTGATGGCAAGATTTGTAACGTACAAAGACCAAACAAAAAAATCAATAGGCAAGTCTAGATAAACACAAACCTAGAACTGAAGGCACACATAAAAACGAAATAAGGAATATAAGCAAAAACCGAAAAAGAAAAAGAACAAAATACTATTAAACATAGAAGCGAAAAACCCTCAAGATCACGTTTTGTGTTTTCAGCACGATCAGCCACCAACAAAATACATACTCGTATCTTTGAAATACATTTATACAGTGTTGTACCGACTGACTGCCGGTCGGTCGCACAGTTGTTTCGCCAGCTTTTGTTAACTGCAAGACTATGTCAGCTAGTACATTTGCTTTTCATCCACATTTGTCTGCCTTTCAATTTATACTTATATTCTATATGTACATGTATCTAAGTATATGTGTATCTGTGTATCTGCGTATCTGTAAAAGTGGTTTTGACTTGTTTTGCTTTTGCCAATTTCTGCTTTGAGGGTGATTTTATTTCTCTTCTTCTTTCGGTTTCATTTGTATTTCTATACTTTTTTGAATCTTTTATGGATCGGATCTCAGGTAGGTAAAAGAATAGCTAAATGTGTTTCAGCAAAGACATCATCAACATCATTATTTTCATCTCACGGATACGATATCTCACCAGCAGACTCAGTACAAAATTACAATTATTTACACATCATTTTTGAATGCATGTGTACGTCCGAATATATGTACATATGTTTGCTTTTATTCAAAGTAAAATTATTTATGTATCTACGTATCTCTACGTATTTGTATGTATGTAGCGAATAGATGCCTTAATTTCCTTTTGATTATGGCTATCAGTGTTTTTACTATTGCATACGTTTTCTGGGTTTTCTTTTTATTGCTTTTATGTTTTATTGCAATTGGTTTTTTACTGTAGTTTTCGGAATGGTGGGTATAGTATGGTTTTATTTGTCGTTCTTATCAGGATGATCGTGTTCACTTTTTCCATGCTCATACTTCTGCTCCAATTCGGTGGGTTCGTGTTAATCCATCCCGACTCAGCTGCAAGCTGAAGTCCTACTTTTTGCTTATCGTTGCCACTTTTTTGTGTTTTTATTGTCAGTTTTATGCGCCGCAATTACAGGTTCTGCAAAGGTTTTAATGTTCGGTTTTGTTTTAGTTTTGTGTGGCGCAGACATCGCTTTTGCTTTAAAAACGTAAATAAACATGTAAAGTCTTAAGATACATTTACAGATACTTTAAGTGCGCACAGGTAAATGCATTGTCAATACAACTGCAAGTAACAGATATAAACACAAAGTGAACGAATGTAAATAAAAATCAAATTTATTATTAAAATTAGTGTCTGAAGCTTGGTCGGTTAATTGAAAATTATTTATTTAATACTTTAATACTTAATTTCATTTCTTATAATTCTGCTTATCTAAGTACAAGTATATTACTTAGATATTTACATAAACAATTGCTTCTTTTACATCACTGGCTTAACTACAAAATTATTATTCTTTTCGACATATTGTGTCTATATAGTCTATATAAACTGTACTATTTCAAAGAAGAAATAAAATATATAAGCAATTGGAGTTTGAAGATTCTTTTTAGTTCACTTTGCTATTTTGCATTCATTAAATTAGTTGGTAATACAAAATTAGATACTTTAGTGCTTTGTCAGATTTGCTTGTTTTAGCCTAAGATAAGTAAATTATGATGAATGAATGATTTAGCGACCTCTATTTTAGTACATGTGATACCCAAAAGTTGGGCTGACTATCGCACCCAATTTGTTTCGATGTTAAACTTATCACCAATCTTACATCTACCCAGGCGATGAATTAATTCGCCTAATACTTTTATTTTATGGGCAATCATTTTATTTTGCTTTTTTAATGGTGGTGCCTTATAGAAATTTGTAGATCAAAATTTTATAAATCAATTTTAACACTCTGAAATCCTATCAGATTTAACAATAAATACCTTATAACTTTCTACGAATTTAGGTTTTCTTTATATTTGCAATAAAATAATTAAATAATCTGCTATTTGCTATTTAACTATCTTAATTTGTTATTAAATAAAAACTCTTATCATATGATGAGCTACAGATAGGGTCATCATATGATATTGTTCATCTGGTTTTGCATTTAAATAAAGAATTTAAGAAATGTTAAGCAAATTTAAATAAAGATGATCTAGAATGCGGCTTATTTAAAAAATAAGGGGAATGGCGTTTTAGATGAATTTTTCGTGATAAATCGATACTATTACTAGGCTTTATTAATAAAAGTTTTATATTTTTATATTATTTGTAATTGCAAATTAAGAATTTGTTTATTGTCAGAAATATATCTAAAAATATAATTTCTAATCTTATTAATTTTAAAGTATAAAAAGAACGAGCTGATGAGCTAGCCAGAACTGTATCAAAAATTGCATTTACAGGCCCTCAACCCTTTTGTAGGTTGAACTGGGCCAGTACAAAACAAAAATTCAAAAAATAGAGAGAATCATTTGCGACTGGTGTACTGGGAAGATTACCCAGGACTAAGGCAAAGCAAAGCACTGGTAAAACAGTACCTCTACAAAAACATTCTTCAATTCTCAAAAGGTAATATAAGTTTGCTAACGGGCGCATCATGGGCTATCATGGTCTAAAATATCAGCTATATAAAATTCGATTATCTGCTAATTCGATATGCAGATTTTGCCTCGAAGATGAGGACACAACTATGCATATTCTTTGTGATTGTCCAGCTTTAAGAACGCACAGAAGAAACTTATTTCATATTGAATTTCTGTCACTAGAACTGATTCAGAGTTCTTCTCCAGATTTAGTTCTGGACTTCGTTCACAAAGCTTTAAAAAGTTTTGTGTAATAAAAAGTAAAGTTTGATGTAATATGACTCTTCTTTACACAGTATAGGCTGTTGAACGATTTCACAACAATAGTTTAAACAATAATAATATAGATTTATTTATAGAACAATAATATGAGGCAATCAAAATATATGTACTTTCCCAAAAACTTTAATGAGGCCTATTGTAATATATGAAAGTGGAACAAAAGCGGAAATGCTAACCTGTTAATGAATCAGTTAATACATAGGTATATATGTAAATAACTGAATATGTAAGAAACCAGAGATTAAAATATGCGAATTATATTATTAAAATTCCTAAAGACAGATCAGATTGTAAACTATGTACAAGTAATTTATCAGAAAACGGGACGAAAATAAACAAGATGGATGGATTAAGTGAGGATTCACTTATGGAGAATAGGCCACAACTAAAGAGTCAGGGAATTAACAAGGATAAGAGCCTATCATGTAATAAGTTTCGATTCTTCAGACTTCTACAAAAAAAGAACCACATATTGATTTAAATAACAATTATACATTACATTATTTATTTATCTGAGGGTATAGCTTAAGCACGCTTCCATTTTAATTTTATTTTTTTAATAGTTTATAATTTTAATGACTAAAATGTTTAATAATATTTTTATTTTTTAATCGGGCTTATTGGTCACTTGTTAAATAATACACTTTTTTAAAACAAATGTGGTTTTCTATAGTCATCTCAGTACAGGCTATTACCCTGAAAATGACTATAGAATATAATCGAAATATTGTTTTGAATAAAAAAAAAAAACAAAAGTATTATTTTCTTTTATTTTTTGTTTGGAATTGGGTTTCAAAATATTTTATTCAATAAAAAAATATTGTCTAGTATAGAGTGAATAATATATTATATATAAAATAATTGACGTTTTTTATAATCAATTGTTAATAATAGAATATAAAAACGTAATAACACATACAAATTTATGATGAAATGAATATACATAGTAATAATTAATGTAATTTATTTGTTCCTATTAGTATTTATTTTAATTCAAATTAGATTAGATTATGCTGGCAGACCAAAAAGGCCACGCGTGGACCATTAAGGTCCATTGCGATACCAGATCAGAGTCTTATTTTAGAGATTGTATGCATCACTTAGGATGCGCGTTTCATTAGAAAAATTTATTAGGATTCCAACAGAAAGCTCAGGTATGTGCTCCAGTCCTGTAAAACTGACAGCCCCGAAATATTTTTGTCGAGTTCTCGAGAGAGCCGGGCAATTACACAATAGATGCTCCAGAGTTTTCTTTGCATTCGTCTCGTTGCATTTCCTACAAGCATCGCTGAGTTAGGTTTAGTTTTCGGGCATGTGATGCGAGCAAACAGTGATCTGTCAACACACCAATTAATGTTCTACAGTTCTTTCGGTTATTAATTCAAATATTAGGAAATAAGTTGAACAAAGTTTCTTTCTCTTTATCTAAACATTTAAACACGAAACATTTAAAGACGATAAAGAACCTAAGTAATTGTGACAAATAATGTTATACTCAAATGTTTGTTCAAATATAGGTATATTTAATTAATATAAAAAAGTGTCATATTTAAAAATAATTCAATTTTATATTATTTAATAATTATTTTTTACAAATTCTATACCAACAAAAAGAAAATGATTTCAAAATATATCTGATTTTGGTATAATCATAGGAGGTGAGATTTCAGGATCTCTACGACTAAAAAAGGTTTAAAAACTTTTCAACTTTTAAAGATTAATATAGTAACTAAAACCATAAAGAATAATTTAAAATATGAAAAACATAAAATAAAATAATACTAGATTCTTAAATAAAAACGTTGCGACGGTGATTTACGTATTGGGTGAATGTTATTGGAGAACTCTAGATTTCTAATATTATAAAACCGAAGATATATATATACGTATTATTTTTTTTATATATGTATTATTTACATAAATTTAGTTAATATTACAAATCTAGAGTTCTCCAATAAATTGCACTCAATAAGTATATCATTGCAACAATGTTTTTTTTAAGAATCTGCTATAACATTATATTATGTATAATAGTTTGAATTTTTCTTTGTAATTTTAGTTACTATATTCATAATTAGAAATTGATTTATTATTATTCCCTGATAGCCTGAAATCTTTCATACTTTCAATATGTTAATTTTTACTTGAAATTTATTTGATAAAAAACACTTAATTTCTCTAATTATATATATAACATACATATATATAATCCACATTTATATAATATATATATATTTATATAATATATAAATATATTATTAATATTATATTAAATATAATATGATCTAATATAAATAAATATATACAATATATTTATGACAATATAATATAAAAAAAAAATAAAATGATAATTCTATAATCCCTATAATAATACAATACATAATTGGAAGAATGAGTATATTTTTTATCAAATAAATTTCAAGTAAAAATTAACATTTTGAAAGTCCTTGCTAGTCAATCAATTTATTCAAATTTTTTTCATATATCAATCTTTTTTACTGCTTGAATTTTGAAAGTTAATTCTATAACATTTTTATACAAAGGCTACATCGAATTCTTTTGAATATTTAAATTTAATATATAAACTGAAATATTGCTGGTAAATTTTCCTACCTCACACTCATATACTCGTATTTCACACCAATTAACCTTGTTGGTAAATGTTTATAACTTAATCATATAATTATCTATCAAAGTAACATTATAGATAGATATATATTGAAAAAGATATGTAACAAATTGTTTTTATTTGTGTTTTACATTTGCATAAAATTAATTTAAAAAAGAATGTAAATATACAGCTTTTGTCTCAGAAAAGTGTCAGAGAACTAATAACGACTGCATTACTTATGGACTTGAATAAATTTGCGTAAAAAATCTCATATAAATAATAGAAAAATATATTATAAAACTTATTATTTTTTAAACCGTTTTATTGGTGTGTGTTAAAGTAAATCGAATAACAACAAAGACTAAAACCATTTTTAGCACTTGTAAAACCAGAAACTTGTTAATTTTATTAAAGAAAACACGACCCGAAACGAGTTTCAATATCAGCACCGACCGTATAATAATGACAACAAACTAACAGCAATTTTGAGACTACAAAGTAGAAGAAACTACAAACTAGTAATGCAGAAAGAAATATGACTTACCACACTTGAGTCGATCATTAATTAAATCCTCAATCAATTGGGGGCATTCACTCTCAATTGCATAGCAAAATTGCTTGAATTTCTCGAAACCGCTTTTAGCAATGATCTCAATTAAATTGGAGCACTGCAAACGTAGAATATCGGCATCGTTTATGGAATTCAAATCATCTTTGGTGCAGTAATCGACAACCCCGACACCAACGCTATTCTCATCACAAACACTATTCACACCACCGACTCCATTCACGCTCACCACAGATGGTGTTATGGAGCGATTATCACTTTGCGCATGATCACCGTTCACACTGGCACTACGCGAATTATTAGCACTAGAACCGGCTATACTAGAACTATAATCACCGCAATTATTGCCGCCCGCACTGCTGCCACTGCCACTACTGACTACGGCACTTAATTTTCTCTTCGTAACGGTAACACTTGAAGGCGCGCTAGATGGCGGATTGCTGTCTGACGGATAGGGTTTTAATAATAGATCCTCTTCGGATTGTGTTAACACAGAATTTTTGACAAGTATTGCTACGAGATCAGTACCGCCTAAATCAAGAATAATACGTTCTTGATGGCGATTAAGCAGTGAACGTACTTCTTCCTCTTCTTCACGCGTCATTTTTAGCGGTTATTTTTTTTTTTTTAACAGTGAACTTTGTATTTGTTTATGTTTATATTAGTTTACGGATTTCGTTTATTGGCATTATTATTATCATTTTTTTTCTCGTTGAATAGAAACGTGCTTTTTTAAAAAAAGCAATAATTTTGGTTTTGGATTCACTAATATTTATTTTTTTCAAATTTCTCAGAGATTTAAATGCGTCATTATTATAAATATATTGAAGATTAATATTTTAATATAGTTTAAGATGTTTTATTTTAACAGATAAATTATTTATGTACAATCGTATAAAATATTTATATTTTTTAAATAAAATATATTAAAATTTCATAGAATTATGTTAATTAATTTATTTATAATTAATATTTACACTTATTCCCGTAGACATTAATAATTTTTAAACCAATTTTTTTTAATTTCAAATTATTTATTAAAATTTTTGTTTCCTTATTTTAAAATTTAAATTCCTTTTTTAAATATAAAGCCAAGGCTTGTTTATTGTGGTTTCAAGCAACACTCGCACTTAACAGACTAACAGACCACTTTCGGTTTGTTGCAAACACAGAATGACGACAAAAAGAAATGTTAGCGTATGTTTTGGTTCGAAGCAGGGTTACCAGCTCACATAAAAAGCTGAACTCTCGCACATGTAATCATTTTCGAGTAAATTGTATTTTATGCTAGCAACTACGTTTAATATTAATTTATTGTTTATTTTTTTTAAAGATTATTTCCGAAGTTTATTAAATCTCATATATATCGAATAAATAATTAAAATTTAAATTTTAACAGTTTAATGCTGTTAAAAAATGAATTTATTTTTTATTATTTATATGTTATTGCGCACGAGTACACCTTCGCAATGATATTATTTATATATATACATCGATATGAATGCATATAAGCTTAAGATTGCTCAAATACGCTTTTTTGTTTTAATTTCAGCGATTGAAAAATAAAAATATAACTTCTTTGTATTACGTACTTTTCTTATTCTTCATATAAAACTTGTTGATTTTTAAAAACATATTTTTATTAAGTATTTATTTATATTAATTAATGATTATATGATTAACTTTAAGACACATATAATTTAAATGTTATATCATAATTAACATTCAATTTATATTATTATATGTTTAAATAACTGACATAGCAAATAATGTCAAAAGACTTCGCATGATCGACAATATTAAATTAATAAAAAATTAAATAATATAATTTTATAGACTAGTTATTATACATTTTTAAATTATTTATATAATTCACATTGCTTATATAATATATGAATAACTTCATAAAATTATTTATTTCATTTTGTTTCAGCAGTTTCTTTACTTTTTTTTTAATATTGTAAATTACGAAGTTTATAATTTCATATGCAATTACAAACATATGAAAGTATTAAATCCAAAACGTAAATTAAAAATTTTTAAATTTTTGAAAAAAAACATGTTTCTAAATTATCACATAGTCTTTCTGCAAATCTGATTAAAAATTAACACAATAATATTACTATTTTCAAGTATTTTCAAGTACTAACTTAATCAAGTATTTTGGTTAATATAAAAATTAAACAAAACTTAAATAAAATTTTTCATTCTGTGTATTGCACATAATTTTGTGTAATTGACACAATACTAACTACACTCACTCTCAAAATGCGCATACAAGCAAAGCAGAATTCGTGTGCCGTTGCTTCCCCTTTTTTCAGAGGAAAACCGGCTTTGCAACGTAAACAAAACAGTGAACGAACACAACATCGAAGAGGAACACGAAATAACAAAAACAAAAGTAGTAATGCTAAAACAACATCATTTTTTGTTTTTTGTATGTTTTTAAAAAAATTATTTCTATGTTATTTCTTTGTCACGGGGACATGTGTGTGTTTGAGTGGGAATGTTAAAAACTTCATCAGAGTTAACAGATATATGTTAACAACAGAAAACCTATGTTTTTAAAACATGGATATTTTATATCAGTTTTTTGTATATTATAAATATGTATATAAATTAAATAAATAAATTAAAGTAGTTTAAATAAAATATATATCTTTAAAAAATTATTATATTAAAATTTGCAAAAAAAAAAAATTAGATAAATATGTAAAACAAAGGAAACCTAAATTAGAGAATAAAATAAAATTTTTCGTAAGAAATATATTAAAATAAAATATCTATATTAACATTGGTAAATAGACAAAATCAGGTAATAAACTCAGCTAAACACAATATAGCTTAATTTGGGTTTTTGAGAACCAGTAGTATCAGTCTCGAGCATCAGCTTGAGGAAATAGAACCATAGATATAGATCTATTTTTCTGGTAGAGCTATATTTTCTGGTAGTTAGCAGAGCGTACTAACCAGTGCTGGCGATACGTTTAGTGGGCGTCACTTTTACCGCTTAGGCGGCAGAGTGGCAGTTTTTCCATTGATTTAGATTTCACTCCGTTAAACTAAATAAAAAATAAAAAACGACTTAAAATAAATAAATATAGGTTAGGAAAATAAAATAATTATTTAAATTTTACTGGAATTTTTGCAATTTTAATATATGTATATTATTAAAATTTTACAACAAATCTGAACTGAACATGAAGTGGTAAATATGCTGAATTGATTGGCAAATATCGACAAAAAGATTATAGTGGACTCAATTGTATCTTTTGCCAATCAACTGTCAAGTATTAAGGTAACATTCAAGAATCGAAAATTGACCTACGTTTATTAAAAGGTCACATAATGTCTTTGTCTGTAATAAATAAGTTTAATAATAAGTTTACTTATTATTATAAAGAGGGTGTATTCCATCGTGATCTTAAAATATATTGTGTCATTTACTTGCAATTAGAATAACTTACTATTCTATTTCTATATTTTATCTATTACTACTCTCACTATCTGCTATCTCTATAATAAATAGCAGCATTTGTTCTATTCTCCAAAGTTTTAGTTCGTGATGAGATGTTGAGTATCCAATTACTGCTTTTTTTCGCTTATACATACTATATTATTGCAGTGCAGCTACCCAGTACCAGTTTCGCGGTCTCCTCTTCCTCTTTGTAGAATTTACAAATTTCATCGGAAATGATTTCCAGACATTCCTCGTATCGACTTAGGTTGTAGGTTTCTATAAGCGATTTTAAATATAGTAAACTCTATTAGGTTTTCTTAGTATAATCTCTATTGTGATTTTTTTTTTCTTAAATAGGAAAATTTCCTAAACTATAGAAAGTTTTTAGGCCTATAAGCAAGAATTCCATTACTTTCAAGTACTTTAGCTTTTGCATTAATATTACTCCCAGCATACCCCAGAACTTATACAATCTACACTTGCTTATCGTGACTGTATATTAGAATGGCTTTGGTTTCGGTATTCTTGCTTAAGATTTCAGAAAAATGTAAGCCTTTATTACTTAAGGTTTGAAGAATCTTATCCCAGGCCTAATGAATCCAGCTTTATCGTTGGTTTAC
Organism: Teleopsis dalmanni; assembly: GCF_002237135.1. Classification (NCBI taxonomy): domain Eukaryota; kingdom Metazoa; phylum Arthropoda; class Insecta; order Diptera; family Diopsidae; genus Teleopsis; species Teleopsis dalmanni. Next base: position 152,843,559 of record NC_051847.1, read on the forward strand.
CTTAAGCCTTCACTTAATTTTTTTCCTTTATCGTTTGCATTGTTTATACTCCAAGAATACTCCATACTCCCAGAACACGTAGAATCTATACTCGATTGTTTTAGCTTAATATGTTTAGCTCTTTTAAATACTCTATAACCAGTTTTAATATTACTAGATGGGATTTCCCTGATGACTGTCTGTGTGTTTATCAAAATGGTGTTGATTTCGGTATATACATCCGCTTGAAAAATTTTAGTTTTCGAGTATCTTATCCCAGGCCCAATAAATCCAGCTTCCTCGTCAGTTTAACTTTAGCCTTCACATACATTTTTTTTATATTAGAAAGCTGAAAAAGAGGTTCCAAATGAAGAAATTATTATCAAATTTGTATTTTTATTTAATTTTTATCGAATGAGAAAAATTGTAATGCCATATCGTTATTCTGTATTAATTCTTTATGCAATACAAATTAAACGATATACCTAAACATAACGTCAGTATAGACTTGGGTACATAGTTCTTTAAGAATTATTCTAAAAATAGTTATTTGATGCAATTACGCTGTTATTTGCTACGCTTTTTAACTGTTAGAAAACATGCTGTTCCACTTCCCACTCAACTGAGGGCAAGAGCTTCTGCCAGCATGCACTATTTTTCATCGGATGAATTTGTAGCTCCATTATTTCTTTTCCTAGTCTATTTTGTTTTTCAACAGAGAGAAAACACTGCTTTTTAACAATTTGCAACAACTGACGCAACAAATCATTGGCCAAGTCGATGCTCGGCTCGTGGCCAATTTGTTTTGTTCGTTGGCATATTGGCAGATTCCACATCAGCCATAACCGCAATGGGCCGCTGAGTTCACTTCACTTCAAGATGCTGGCTTTTGATGTTTTCATCTGCTTTCTTAAGTAAGTTGCACACTGCTCTCGTCCTACCTCATATTTTACGGACTCTTATTTCTTTAAAGAATTTTTTACTCTTTGTGGCTAATGGCAGTGGTAATTCATCAAAGCAATTGAATCAGCAGTCAAAGTACACATCAAATTTTGAATGCAGAACAATAGGGCGAGTAAATACGTACACTCAATCACTTCTTTGAATAAAATATAAGTTTAGTCTTTGTTAAACTTTGATTTCCTAGATTCGAGGCTATTTACAAATATCACACTTGGTAATGTAACCACATGTAACCACAAATTGTAATACGGATAGTGGAATAAAATAAATAACACACACGAATGAGCAGCACACAATCTCTCTTGTATCGAAATTGTTACGAATGTATCAACAAAAACTACTTCAATCAGAAAGAAGTTTCAGGAAGCACGGAGAACCCTCACAACACACCATTGGAAGTGAGCATATGTGTGAAAATAAATGTACATGGTCGTACATAAATTAAGGATTATTTACCATAAATACGAGAAATGCAACTAAATATGTGCGAAGGACAACAGTCGCACAAGTTGTACAAATGTGAGAGGACGAAGGAAGTAGGCTGTGTCCTAATATTGAAAAGAAAATGATCTGAAATAAAATTACAGACAGCAAACAATGTTGGGCAACTGACTTGGAAGCCCAACATGAGCAGGAGCAGTAATTACTGATAGAGAAAACCTCGAACACGTAGCATCACTGCAATTAGTCGTATCAATGCGTACAATGTAGAAATACCAATGGGACCATATGTCATGACAGCAACTGGTAGAGCTACTGGTTGCCAGGAAGTATTGCCGTAATTACGATGGAACTATTTACTTTAATATTTAATTGCACCAATACATGCATTCACAGTTTGACAAGACAGCGGTAAGATTGACGCATATAAGCAATTTTAAATTTGTTCATAGATGTGAAGAAAATAGGATTTCCAGAATAACCCTAGTTGGATGTTAAAACACGCACATTCGTCGGAAGGTGTTAATACATATAAATTTACCATAATTTATTTATTATTTATTTTATATAAAATAGAATTCTATATTAAATTTGATTTTAAAGTCAGTTACGACGGCAGTGAATATGGTACATAAGAAATTTACTTAAGCAGTAAGAAATACTTCCTAGACCACTGTTGGTTGTTATTTGGCAGTACTTGAAACAGCTGTATGGTTAGTCATAAATTCAATTAATTAAGAATAAATAAAAATTGTTGTTGTTGCTGCAATTTAGTATTGTTCGAAACCTCTCTTTAAAATATAATTTTGTAGTAATATTCAATATTTGAAAATATTTAATATGATATATTTAGGAGCCTTACATTTAGAGGAGCTTATGTGTCGGTGGTATCCCTTAAAAGTGTGCCCGAAGTCAAATTTCATAATAAAAAGAAAGTCTACAAGATAATGGATATCAAATATGGACCAATTGTGAAGATATGAGCAAATGTTATACCAATAATCGTGGGAAACAGTACGCTTTAACTCCTAAACAAAAATTCCAATAAATTAATTGAAAAGATTAATTCCGGAACAAAAATTCCTATAAATTAATTGAATTCTAAATGGTATAATAATAAATGAGTATATTGAGTACCCCCATCAACACGTTTTAGATAAACTAAATCCTCTTTCTTAATTTTCCTATAAGCAAGATTTTATAATAATAAAAAGTATTATTAGTGGAAGAGTTGATGTCCTTTCAAACATATATTTACATCATTATATCCTTTCAAAATTATGTATATCTAAATTGAAACCGGTTTATGCATTACACAAATTAAGTAAGATTATTAAGTTTACCTAACAATCAATGCCTAATTTATTATATATTGTTTTCTCCCACTAGCGGTAGGGAACATATATATTGTTATACTGAACATCATTGTTCATAACACATGCTCTAGATCAACTAAATATTTCTAAAGTAATGAAGAAAATCTAAAATCTATCATTCATTTTATATGATTGACTATAAATGGGCTTCCTATCGTCCATGTCCCATCGGACATGAAATTGAATGTTTGCCAACGAAAAAGAAAAGACTAGGAAATAAAATAAAATCACCTTTAAGATTGTGAAACAACAGAACTATATACATGTAAGTTTCTACTTCATATTATTGTTTATTGAGTATTAAACAAATTTTAGAATTCTAATACTGTTATTCAACGTTCTTGGTCAATATCCTAATATATCTCCTATTCAGTCCAAAGTTGAAATACTGTGCTTGTACTATAGTGGCGATTGAGGCGTTTCTTATTCCAAAACAACTTTATTCCCTTTGATGGATACATAAATTTTAATGCAGGATTGAATCGTGTTAATCGTCATTAAAACCACCGGTTTAATTCCTCTTCTTTGTGATAGTATCTGCCATTCTTCTATTCACCTTGTGCATAGATTCTTAACAATTTATATGATTTCGATACGAAAATTTATTTATGCTAATAATTAGGTACCTGGTACCGGCAAAACACATGCGGCACATTTCATCAATTAAAAAATAAAAATCCAATTACATATTTATTTGTGATATTTGAATTTTTTAATAAAATCAAAAATCTTTGCAATGGGACTATATCGCTTAAATCCGGATGGATGAGATGATTAACTATAAGTCATTCCATTTCTGTTTGGCCATTTTCAATAAATGTTTGAGATCTGTTTTAAATTAGTTCACGTGCTAAATATTATTCGGCTAGCTTTAAAACAGTGAAACAATTGGCTAGTAGGTGTCAAAACAGAAATAAATAAACAATTGTCTATGGCTACATCGATTCACTTCGTCGAAACAATCCAGAAATTGAAGTCGTAATATATAGGTTTTTTTTCTTTTGGAACCAGTTTTATTATTTTCCATACATTTCTATGGAATTTACTTGTTTCGTTTAACGGTATTTCGTTTTACGGCCAACTTTTTTGAAACGAGTTAAGGCCGTTAACCGAGGTATGGGTGTATATATATATATGTTATAGTTCTTAAAAAAAACCCAGATAAATAAATATGTTAAATAGGCATATCTGTATTGATTCAGAAATGATTATATACTATATATGTTTTATATGAGGTCTGATGTTTTATTTACTGCTTTATGAATGTCTTCAAGATAGCTCGAGTAATCTCGATTACGCCGCTGACTTATATCTGCTGGTACACAGATATAATGAAATGCCTCCCAACCTAAATCGTTTGATAACTACGGAAAACAGAGCGGGACTTAAAATCAATGTTATCAAAACAAAAATTATGCGCATTAATGCTTACGTCCAAGATCCTTTTATTATAAACAACTGCTGTCTTGAGGATGTAGAGTCTTTCTGCTATCTTGGAAGCATCATATCAGCAAATGGTGAATCCAGTGCTGACATTGAGAACCGTATCAGGAAGGCAAGACAAGCGTTTGGTCGCTTAAATAAAGTCTGGAGATCATCTCAGCTATAGCGCCGGACCAAAATACGTATATTTAACTCCAACATAAAATTTTGCCTGCTATATGGATGTCAATCCAGGAATACTACAGAAAACGGCATCAATGCACTACAAGTTTTTGTAAATCAGTCATTATGCAAAATTCTTAAAGTATTCTGGTCAAATACAATTTCAAATGAACGTCTATGGTCTTTAACTCAACAATCACCTATAAAACGTGACACCACAAGAATGGCGATTGAGTGGAACCCGATGGGTAGCAGAAGAAGGGACAGACCTGCTCATACCTAGAGAAGGCAAATCGATATGGAAATGTTACACATGCGGAAAAGTTGGGGAGAGGTGAAGCTATTGGCCACCAACCGTACCGAGTGGAAGATATTTGTTGCGGTATATGCTCCTCTTAGGAGTTAAATGATTAAATATAAATATATTACGAATGTCTTGACTAACTTTATAATATATAATATATATATATAAAATATATATATAAAATATATATATAAAATATTACAAACTATTCGAAAAAAAAAAATTAAAAAATAAATTCCAAACATTAATCTAACATATTGGATCCATGTATCCATGTATACAGATTAAATAAAATCTATTATTGATCTTACTAAGATAATATATATATAATGTTAATTCTTAAAAAGAAAATAGATATAAATAAATATGTTAAATGGGCATATCTATATTGATTCAACTCGTTAAAATAATCAAGAAATAGCAATATTCTATATACATATGTATAATATATCTACATATATTTTATAGGGTCGATATTTTCTTTACTTATGAAGGGTATAAAAATATTACAAAAGCTCTAAAAAAAAATTTAAGCAATATATTCCGAAAAAAAGAGTGATGTGTACATAAAAAAAAACTCAGATAAAATTAATAACTTCAGATGTTCACGAAGTATATACGCAGAATAACACATTTTAAAATAATTATCTGTTAATACATATAGGAAAAGATTTTATGAAATTATTTCTTGAGTCCCAAAACTGATTTAAGTGTGAACTAAGTCCACTTCAAAAAAGAAAATTAAGCTATAAGTACAAAACGTTAATCTAAAATATTGGATGCTTCAAAACCAAGTACGCATACTAAATAAATTCCATTACTTTTACTTCGACGATCTATATTTAATTATTGTTAAAGGAATTTAATAATTAATTTATTGGTTTAATACATTTATGTAAAAACATATTCTATTTAATTATATATTACTATATTATATATTTTAAATATTATATTACTTTTTTCTTAATTTAAGAATCTTATTTTGGTGAAATATTAATATATAAAACAAGTAAATAAAAACAAATATTCTGTTTACAGTTATATATAACAATATATACATATTTACATATATACAATATATACTTATATTGTTAATAAATCAAAAGTATCAAAAAATAAATCAAAAGAGATATGTCAAAGAGCTTATTTTTGATATTATCTTATAATAACGGATAGCTTTTTTTTATTAATATTAGAATTTTATTTCTTTTCTTGTTTTTTGAATATTTAAATTTTGTATTTTTAATACTTAACTTATTTTTAAACTTTTTTCTTTCATTTAATTGATTTGTTTTTATGAATTTTTTATGAAACTCATCTGCGGAGAATATTCTTATGAGAAGAAAATAGAGGGTGCATAACTATTTGGTGATTGATTATTGTTTATTTCAATAAAAAAAAACTTTTTTCTTAATACACATAATTGCAAACTTTTATTGGTTTGTCTGAAGGGAATTAGTTCCCAAGGGTAATCTTATAAAGTACTTTCTGACTAATCCCAAATACATCATTTTATGCTACTTCAATATCTCAAATTTTATATTCACACTGTTGTAAAATTACATACACACATCAGATATTTGCATTGAATACTTTCTCTTTTTACTAGAATAATTAATTATTTTAATTAAATGCATTTAAGGAACATAAACTCTGAATTTTTATTGACATAGATAAGATTGTCTCAGGCAGTGCACATCCATGACATACACCTTTTATAAAATTGCAGCTGTTGAAACTGTTTAATACAGTATTCTTTCTTGGAATAAATTATTAAATTAGATTAAAATCTTTAATAATCTTTTTATAAAAGATACTTAATATGAGTAATTAAATTTGTTAAATAATATTTACTTATTAAACTAAGTATACAAAATATTACTTCTGCTTTGATTATAATTTTGATCAGAAAATGAGTTCCTAAAAAACTCCTAACAAATTTACACCTTTAAGGAGTTGTTTGGTATAAAGGACAGTAATTTTAAAAATATATACATAACATATACTTCATCTTTTTCAAATTACATATATGTATTATATGAAGCTATAATTAAAGAAACCAAATTTAATCTCAGAGCTTATCATTTTAAAAATAATTTAAATAAAATATATCACACAGTGAAATTTTGAATAAAATTATCACAATATATTATTTACAGCTTGACATTAGGTGTTAAATACAATATCATTCAAATGAATGATATCCCCCACGGGATATCTTATCCAGTACTGATCGTAAGAATTGTCGTCACATAGCTGACATTTAAGTCGATTAATTCTTTGTCAAAAGTCAATTATCAAATAAATCACATGATCGTGATCTTTGATTTAATAAAAAAAAAATAAATGTTATAATGTGACTGTAGTGTTCAGTGATCACTACTATCAGTAACGCGATATATCTTCAACATTGCGTCTAAAGAAATAGATGTGATTGAAGTTTACAGTACTGATGGTTTTTGTCATACCTTCGTCATTTTCAAAATTGCAGACTTATTATACCTTAAGACCAAATATCACACCATACATTTGGTATGGTGACTTTTTTCGACGCGACGATCTTTCGGCAATTACTTGCGAATTTTTATTATTCCAAGTGGGTCAATTTTGTGAATGCAATGATCTTTCGGCAGTTACTTGTGGATTTTTATTAACCCAAATGGAACAATTTTGTTTCTTGATTATCCACTAAGTGAAAAATAAGTCTCATCACTGAAGAAAACTCGGTTCGAATAGTTTTTGCATCGTTAGTTTTCACGATTTTAACACGTTCAGCGGTTGTTAAACGGTCTATAATGTGTAATCGCAAACTTTAAACTAAACATAACATATGTTATCATGCCTTGGATGATAGTTTTGTGTGATAATATAATAATCCTTTAAGTATAAAAACATTTAAATGTTTCAAATATGTATATTATATATTCGTAATATATATTTAATATAAATAAAACTAAAAAAAAATATAATTCTAAATAATAAAATTAAAAATCGGATTAATAAATACAGAGATATATTACAGGAGTATTCAGACCGAGCAAAACAAATTTGCTCAATTTAGTTCTGCAAAACAAGGCCTTCACTTCAACCTAACTTAAACTAAACTAATAAAGATTTGCCGAATTCTAAGTTATCGAACTCTAATGGAATACCTCAAACTATTATCCAACAAATCAAGTTATATGCAAAAATTTAATTCGTACATTCTAGGTATTCGGTTTGAATGTCCCTAATGTGAAGACACCTATGCGATTTATGTGGTGATTATTGTTATCTAATATAAGAATTAAAAGGTTTATTTTATTTGTAATAGAAGTGAACATATAACAGTTTTATGTGTACCGCATTTTTATATTTTGTTTTAACAATTTCTTATAAATAATCTGGATTTAAAGTCAGTTAAGACGAAAGATACTATTTTCTTAATAGAAACTGTTTTTTATAACAAATCTGGATTTAAAGTCAAGACTAAAGATAGTATTTTCTTGATAGAAACTGTTTTTTTTAACAAATCTGGATTTAAGTTGGATTTAAGTAGTTATGACGAAAAATACTATTTTCTTAATAGAAACTATTTTTTATAACAAAGCTGGATTTAAAGTCAAGGCTAAAGATAGTATTTTCTTAATAGAAACTATTTTTATGTAGAAATTACCTAACATATTTTTATAATATTATCTCAGGGATGTCTATCTTAATGTCTTTCTTATGTTATGACGACAAATACTATTTTCTTAACAGAAACTATTTTTTATAACAAAGCTGGATTTAAAATCAGTTATGACGAGAGATACTATTTTCTTAATAGAAACTATTTTTAAATAGAAATAACCTAACTTATTTTTATAATATTATCTCAGGGATGTCTATAAATTAAGTGACAATAATTTTGTAATTGTAAATAAACCAGCTTTGATATATGTGTTCCATATAAATTTCTTACCATTATAGAATCAGATTTTCTAAAACCAGATTTACCTATCTGACATATTCATATAATGGTAATAAAAATATTTAACTAATTTTGATCAGAACTGGTAACCGAGTTTGAACAGAATTTCTAATTGAATTACATGTTCTATAAAAAATTGAATTATAAACATAAATTCTTGAAATCCATAACTATTCATTATAATATTTTGGTAATTTATTTATGTGTATTTAATTCAAATGAACACCCCTGTATATGCATTTTTTATCAATGATAACTCAGCACGTTTTTTTAAAGAACATATACTGAGAATCCATTAAGAGTAGAAGACGGAGATAAAAAAAGACATTCGTATGGTGTAAGTCATTATCATACTTTCTACAAATCGGTTCTTTCACAAAATGGAATCAATCAAAAGTAATTGGGACAGCGTTTGGAGCACTTGCAATTTAACGGAATTCCGTAAACGTATAAACACGTGTTTTAAATATTTAAGCCTTAAATCGTTCCAGAAACAAAGTGTCGGAGAGGAAAATCAGTTCTTTCACAAAAGCAAAATATTAAATAAAAACATATTCACGTCTAATGAGAGTTTCAGGAGCTATAATTCTAGATTAAGGAATATATTCAAATTCAACAAAAAATTTCAATCTACCGAAAAAAACTTCGAGAATATTCAAAATTTTGAACTTATCTCCAGTGTATCAACTTCCACATTGAAGAACAGCGAAGTATCCGTTTCCACAAATACACTCCATAATTTGGAAAATACAAAATCAACAATGACTATTATGGATAATGAGTTTATGGATATACGCGACGAATTTCCTGATTTGGATAATGAAATTCGCAGCATATTGATCGCACGTGCTTCTCATGGTGCAACGATTGCGCAAATTAGAGGTAAATTATTATTCTTTTATATGTTGTTATTACTTTTATTATATTACATTTTATATAAAATCTTAGACGATTATTTGAAGATAACCGGTATACGATTTCCAGTTTTTGATAACGTAACTGAATTCCTGCTAACTATACCAAGGATCAGTGTCTATGTTAATGAAGTTGGAACGCGAATTTTTAGTGCGTTGCCTTCCAACCAAACAAAACATATACACTCACTTGTCTCTAACCAAAAAAATCTAAATATATATCAGCATTCTATATCTTCCGAGTTGAGGAATCGTTCTAGTCTCAAAGTATGGCGTAAGCTGAATTCTGACGTATCTAATTCAAACTCATCGAACGACGAGCTTAGGAAAGAAGATGAAGAAGAGTACAATTACATTTCATCGGGTGAGGAGCGAATCAGTGATCCCGTCCCTGAATCAGTTCGACAGTCTGAAATTCCGAAAACAAACTCTGATATTATATGGATAAACAAAAACTCTGTCAAAACAACAACTTCAGATGTTCACGAAGTACATACACAGAATGATACGTTTCAAGATAATTTGACCCATCTGTAAGTACGCATAAAAAAAAAATTTATGAAATTGAATTCATTGAATGAACACTCCGGGTCGATTTAACAGTTGTGAGTTATATACTAAAACTGTCTTAAGTATGAATTAAGTGAGCAAAGTTGGTGACCTAAATCAATATTTAAATTTAAATTATCACTGAAATCGATCCTTAATGTATAATATACATATGTTATTGTATTTAAAAGTAGGATTATACATGAAAATCTGGTCTATTATTTTAAGAGTAATCGTTAAGTATTAGGTCGTTATTTGATCATAGTTTTCAATATTTTATTTGATTACTTGTGTAAAAGTTAATTTATTTTTCATTTAATTATTTCATATACGATAAATAATTTTAAAAATGTTTACTTTATAAACAAGTTATTTCTCCATATTGCCGCTTTTTTTGATAGTCCCAAAAATAGGTTGCTAGTCAGTAATTTTTATTTCAGTTCACACTTGCTTATACGACTCGGTGAGATCCGCCGATCTCAAGTTCGTCTGGTTTCGAAACCTTCGAAGTTTATTCGAAGGTTTATATCCGCTAACTTCTTGAGATTATTGAAGAGCGGTTTACTTGAAGTGTATGTTATGTTCGAAGCAGAGCATGCACAGAGAAAGTGAGGAATAGTCTACTTTTCGTCTGACTAGTTGCAGTTCCAACTGTAAATATTGTACTAATTCTTAATTTGCCTAAATGGTTTCCTCTAAAGAGGGTACATTTTAAAGCAACCTGATCTGCTTCTGCTCTTCCAAAAGAAATCAATTTCTTTTTAATATAAGGAAAACCTCAAGAAGAATTAAAAATTGTTTTCCAAAAATGATATAAAGAATCGAGCATCACTTAATTAACTTAATAAATCAACATGAACTTTTTTTAAATATTATATATCTTTATATGTCTCTTTTTAGCTTTAATCGATTCAACATTAATAATTTGAACTCGAAAGGAATTGAAAAACACCAGAAGGATTCCAAAAATCTTGATGAAGCTAATCTGCATCAAATGAATCAACGGCGCCAAAAACATTCTGATTACCAAAATTGGTGTCGACGTTTGCCATCCAACTCGTTTAGTAGTAAAAAAACTGCATCTGATAAAGAAGATTTGGAAAATATTGCTCGTCTTTTGGACTTCCCACTTTTGGGCGATGACTTCTTGTTGTATTTAGCAAATATGGAAACGTTTTGTAAACCGCAAAGAAGTGAGTATAAACATTTCTTGAACCTGTTGTAGTAACATATTTCGTTCTTGACATTATCTCCAAAGAATTCTTAAATTAAATGACCGTGAGTTTTTAAAGAAAGAGAACAACAAGCAAATAATTAGTAGCATTGTTGTTGCTATTGAAACTAAACCTAATACATATACTAGTTTCTGAGTTTACTTCAATATTTATTACCATTATTATTATAATATACTGGGTTGTTGTTGTTGTAACCCGCCGGGACCTGAAAGCAGATAACATGAAAGGATTACAAGACGAATACATGAGATAAGGAATGGAAAAGGTGGGAGTAAGTGTAGGGATGAGGGAAGAGGGAGGGGTGGGAATGATTTGAAACTAACCAGGATCCAGTCGAAGAAACCTAGCTACTTCAAGGGGACAAGTCCAAAGGTCGATTGGACTTAAATTTGTGTGTGCGTTGGGGCAAGAAAACAGATATACTGGGTCATTATTATCTATTATATTCTCAATGCAAAATTACTCTTAAAAATAACTGTATTGGTTTACTATGTATATATAATTACATTTATGAAAACTAAAAGGAACATGGCTAATTGGGTTGTTTATATTTTTAGATGTAGACAGGGATCTTATTTTCCTAACATCCATGACTTCTATTAGTAACTATACTTGTATGATGGTCTTTGTTTTCAATATATATAAAAATAATGTATATAAATAATATATATAATAATATAATATATATATAAAATTTTATCTCTTTGCAATCATTGGTATTATTTAAAAAAAATATATTTTTCTAGTTAATTCTATTCTGCAATCTGGTCATTGTATCTCTGGGCAGACAATAAAAGCAGCCACAAAACGTATACAAAATTTACCATACATTGAGAGTAATTTGATTGTAAATATCGGTTCAGTGGACATACTCAAAGGAAACACATTGATACAAATCGAACATGATTTCCGACAACTCATGAATGCGATGGTGAAAAGAAATATCAGACCAATTCTGACAACATTAGCGCCATTGGCAAACTATTCTCATGATACTGCTATGAAAATTAAACTGGAGCGTTTCAACGAATTCATTAAACGAGAAGGTCGTTATTTAGGCGTAATAGACATATGGTCCTGTATGGTAAATGATCGGAATCATATTGTGTATGAGTGCTTTCAACAGTAAGTATGGATTTTGATATATAATAATAATTCAGATATTTTTAAAAGAAACTTTTAACTATTTATACCAATGTATGTTAGTTGTATTAAAATACTGGTCAAAATAAGTTTTTTGATTAAGAAATATACTTGACGGAACCGGTAGTAATGATCTACCTTCAATAGCAGCATTAGTTCTTTTGTTCTCTGGGGATATCCATATTTGATTTCAAAAGAAACAATAAAATATATTTATCAAACTATGGCTATTGTCTAATCTAAAGATAGTAAACCTAGAAAATCCATTTAATCCTTTCATTTTATCCTTTAATGATGTATATAAGGATTGCAATATGTTAATACAATAGGTGAGTCTTTTTATCAAGGTTTTCAAAATTCTTTAAAGATATGAAAAATCTAATATATAAAAAATATTCTTGTGCTTTTATTAAGTAAATGACACTTCGAAGAAATCAAAAGTTTATGTGCATTAAGGGTATAGAAATTCTAATAGGTGAAAAATAAGTAAGTCCGCTTACTAGGGATTAAAAAATTCTAATAGGTGTAAAATATTTAAGTAAATTTGTTGAAGATATAAAAATAGACTAAATTCTAATAAAAACCTAAACATCAGGACACAATTGTTCACATTCCCCTAAAGAATGCGATTATTCATTACAAAAAAATGTTACAATCTAATATATAATCTATATAATCTAATCTCATATTTTCGTAGTAGTTTTAGTAGACATTTACATATTTCACTAATACATGTACATCGATTCTAATCAGAGTCTACCTGTCAAATCATAAAAAACAGCTGTTAATTTTTGAGTAATCTCGCTACTCTGGCAAAATATCTAGAGTGTTGTATATTTTGCTCGAGATTTACCAGTCGAAAATAAAGTTGCACTAAAAGTGCATTAAAACGCCATCTTGATTGTAAATATTATCCCAGATTTACCAATCGAAAATGCCAAAGAATTAATTCTCAACAGAAGTATTATTAAACAACAAATACCAGTAATATTTAATGATAATACTTATTCAGTTATAATACTTATTTAAATTTTCAGACATCCAAGGAATGTTTCAGGACTATTGAAGCCATTACTTCTGTGGAATAAAATTGGTAGGCAACGTATATTGAAAGCAATTGAAGATAAGTTGGAATATTGAGTACGACCACTAAAATTTTCACTGTAAAAATGTAAATAAGTATTTTAGAAATTTTAAGATAACTCCATATGATGAATATCTTCTACACTTCAAAAAATCTTAATTATCTGACACAACGCTGTTTTTAAAGGCTTTTTTTATCGTTTCTGTTTCTGTTTTCTGTAATATATTATTTAAATTTGTTTATATGTAAAATTTATTAGTAATTTAATTTTAATATTAATTTTATGTTATTTAATTTGTAGTTATTGTGATTATGTCTAAGACTTTGTAATTAAACTGTTAAGTTTTAATGCCGGTTATAGTAAAATTAAGCACACCATTGTAAACAAGCATTAATTAATATTATTAATATTTTTTTAATGTAATTTTATTCAGACTTTTTTAAATTCTGCATAAATTTGAAACTTTCAAAATAAATTTATGGAAAATTTATTAAAATAGAGTGAATATATAAAAAGGCATTGCAATGTCAGAAACTAAATTTATTTATTTTAGTGTATATAAGTGCACTCTATACACTTGTAAATAAATAAATTTAGCGAAATTAATTTCCTTTTAACTAAACTTTTTCGAAAATAATTTCTCCATAGTTTTTTTTATATATATAAAAACTATTTAAAAATTATTTTCAGCAAAGAGCTTAGTTAAATAATTTTTTTAGTGTAGCAAATATTTGTTGTTTATTTAAAATTATTTTGTGATTTTTTTTTAATATTTAATTATGTGAACAAATACGAACGTCATTTAATATTAATTAATAAGGTCTCAATACATTTAAAATATTTATATCAACATTGTTAATTACACTGCAAAAGTTAAATGTTGCTCTGGTACAAAGTAACATTCAATTTTTTCAGTGTAATATATGAACATTATCGTATGTAATTAGTTATATATTATTGTACATAAAATGTTAAAAATAGTTTATTTAAAAGTCTCTTCTTGTTGTATGTTTGTGATTTGTGAATGAAAAATTGTCCACACCATAACAAGCAACAAAAAATTCCAAAAAAAATTAAAATAATAAATTTAATAAAATTAAATTTGAATTGAATTTATTTTGTTTTTTTTTTTGTGTACTTTTTCTTGATTGATTTAGTTTACTTTAATTTAGTTTACTTAATTTGCATTTATTTTTTTTTTTTTGTTTATTGGTTAGATTTATCTATATACGAAGAATTTTGACGAGATTCGACTAACGAGATCAGATGTCGTAACTTGATTCGTTCAGAGATTCTTGACGTTAACCGTTATTTAATATTTAATATAAAAATGTTGAGTATAAAAAATCTAATAGTACATTCACAATGTTTCATTTAGCCACTTAATCATTTATTTTAATGAGGAAACGTTCACATTATAATGAGCTCATTTATGCAGCTGATAGGACTTTTGGAAACTCTAATAATCTTCACTTAATAATATATCACATAAAAAAATTAACTGTATAATTGATATATTAAATCATTTATATAAATTTTATATATCAATTACATATTTTATTAATAAAAACAAAAATTTTATTAAATACCTACTTCCTCCCTGCCTTCAGCTCAGCAGTTGTTTGTTTGTATTTTACATATGAAACATAATATATTATGAATATGAAATAAATATTTCAAATTTTAACTATTTGCTTTGTGGGAAATTTATTTTAAGGATTGCATTCGACAATTTTCGCCGTAAATGACCTAATTTATTGATAATGAACTTATTTATATAAAATTTTTTGTCATCCCCATTAGTGGTTATAATGAGCAAAAGTGCCTAAATGAAACAGTGCGAATGTGCTATAAATAATCATTGTCAAGAAAAACTCATGTTATTTATTTCTAATTTAAAAATCATTCTTGCTTTACGAAAATACTAATTGCAATATAATCTGCAAAAGGCCATATAACCTCCGATCATTTGAATAGAACTAATTAGAACATTATATTAAAGAAGTCTTGGCTATCACAGAAATCCAAACTAGGTTTTATGCTTAGATATTTCTATTTATATAAAATCATAAATAAATAAATTTATATGATTTTATAGAGTTTCGGTTTTGAAATTGAACTTATTCTTCTACTGAGGTCACATTTGTATGGAAGAAATAAGGCTCTATAGAGGATGTTCAAAAAGTTTTACAAACCCACTATAACAAATATCTAATCAAATAGTAAATACAGCAATGTATTAGAAGTATTATATCATCTATTCATTTAAGAAGAAATTGTGGAAACCAAAGTAAATCATAGGAAGAATACTTTTTGATATGTTATCCTAGAAGTTCTAACAACTTCTACAATAAGTAGTTAAATGAATACAGTGGTTCCTACATATCAGTGACCAAAGAGGTCTGCAGTAAGCCTTACAGCATTTATACGGTCCCTTTTAATGAGTTTCCAAGATTTGTTCTAGTTATATGACGACGACGTGAAAGTTATGTATTACTTAAATGTCTTCTGCTCTTTATTACCTGGTTGAAAAATATTAAGATGACTACTTTTCTCAACAATTTTTAGAAGAACATAGATCGATACTTCTTGGATATATGACAAAAAAACATTCATTACAACATTCGCAATAGAGCTACATTAAAACATCGTATAAACGACTTCACAACCTGGTTTGACGACAAACAAGGCAATGTGGAATGTGTTATGTGAAAAGAGATTGGAAGGAAAATGTCTGTAAGTTTATATTTCACTTTGTAAATATTTTGATCAACTGTCATTTTAAAATATTTAAATTAGTAAAACATCATTTAATTTTCAAAAAGTAGTTTTTAAATTTTTATATTAAAATCTACGAACATAAATATATTTTTCAACTTGTACAGTGTTAATCTTACATATATGATAATCAATATATTTTTCATAAAAATTAAACGGATATAAAACGTAGTGATGGGTACTTCTTTGATGCTTGCAGCAAATTTCAGTCGATTCTTCGGTTTCAGAAAGTCTTCACAGGTAAAAGTTATATAAAAATTTTAATTCAAACTACAGTAATTGAGAAGAAAACGGAGTTGAAGTAAAACTATCAATTTTAAAAAGTAATTTTCTAGACTGTGCTCTTCAAGCTGTCACAATTTTTACCTTCAAGTAAGTATTTACAGGGTTAGGCAGTTGAAGTGTTATATATTGAAACAACTATATCTTTTTTGTGTGGAATTATTTTTTATTGATTCAAATTACAAAAACTTGTGGAAATAATCAAAATGTCAGAATTTCAACTCGATGTGATCACCTTTTGCTTTGAATATAGCCTTCAAACGGTTTAATAATGAGTTGCATAGTTCACGAATTTGATCTTCCGGTATTTTGACATATTCCTGAACAATAGCTTTCTTCAGCGCATCCATACTGGCATATTTTTTCTAACCTTACTCTTTAAAATAGTCCATCAGACTTACAGCTGGCGAATTTGAAAACCATTGTGTGGGCGAAATTAAGAGTGGAACATTCTTGGTTCACACGAGCTTTATGAGACCGATACCGATGCCGAGTCTTGAAAGAACGTCCATGGTCTACCACGGAAATATTTGTGTGCTCACGGCTCTAAAGCATCTTCCAAAATATTTTCCCGATTACAAATCGCATTAACTCTGACACCAGGTTCGATGAAAACGGTTGGAAAGCGGCCATCGGCGGTCACAGTTACCCATACTATTACTTGAGATGGAAAGTTAAGTCTGATCTCTTAAAGAGTAAATGAACACCTCAATGGGGATATTTTTCTCATTAGAGAACAAAATGTTTGAAAATTTACCACGTTTATGCAGGTGTAACAACTCCTTTGCTCTTACGAGTCTAACTCATTGTTGATTTGGTGTAAGATCTTGTGCCTTTTGAATCTTGCAAGGCCTTAACTTAAGCTCATTTTGAAATATGCGTCGGATGCTTCGCTAGGATATTTTAAGTTCATAGTTCATTGGTCATTTAATTACAACTATGACGTGGATATCATTAAAGTTGAACCTTAACTTTCCGAACCATTTTAGGTGATGTTGCTCTTTATTTTCGTCCAACACCATAGCGTTTG
This sequence comes from Teleopsis dalmanni, assembly GCF_002237135.1. Classification (NCBI taxonomy): domain Eukaryota; kingdom Metazoa; phylum Arthropoda; class Insecta; order Diptera; family Diopsidae; genus Teleopsis; species Teleopsis dalmanni. Next base: position 152,861,195 of record NC_051847.1, read on the forward strand.
GCGACGCTGCCTGTACTGTTATAACGATTTATAGCAGGATACAAAAACATTTTACTCACTTTGAGGTGAAGAATAGCTCTATTACGTTTGAATTCAATTTCGAATAACTATTGCTCTCTAAAACTTAGACGCAAATGCTTGTGGTAGCTTGTAAACAATATAAACAGCTTTGTTTCGTATGAATTGCACATATCAGCTTAAGAGATATATCCGTGTGTGGTTGGTAATACTTCAATCGCGTAACCATGTATATGCTATATATAAATATATTCCTTTTTATATTATATATGTTTAATATGTGTTTATGTGTTGTAAAGAACACATTGTATGATAAATTATTTATTTCATTTATATAGTTTTATTTCAATTTTCCTTTTTCTCTTCAATTAATTAGCTCATTTGCGAGTTCGAGTAAATTGATAGTAAATTGAAGGAAATAGTAAATTATGTCGGTATGGCAGCGAATGTTGCTATATACCAGAATTTCGAGTAGGGTAAACTAGATAAAAATTAGGTTAATTAGGTGTTACCATTGTGAAAATTTTATAAGATGTTTAATAAATAAGTAAATATATTGGAAAACTTTTAACCAATAATAATACATAAGTGCAATAAATAAATATTTACATAAGTGCAGTGCAAATATCTATTAGGAAATTTCAGTTTACTTTACCTCAAATTATTTGACCTCGCACACACCTTAATATATATAATTTGGTTTTCTTAATATAAATCGTATGAAACAATGATTGCTTTATTTAATGAAATCAAGGCTGGGGTTGTTCGTAAGTAATATTTATATATTCATAAACCCACATTTCTTAAGAAATTGTATATTATTTCCATCTTAAAAATGTTATCTAATACCGAGATTTCACATTTGGTAATTATTTTCAAATGTTTTATGTCTTTCTATCCCTTTCTAATTTCAAACTTCATTGTAGCTTACTAGTTCTATCGGATATTGACATATAAAAAAATTTCATTGCTTTTTTAACTGTATATTCACATATAAAAAACAATATTTCATTGCTTTTTTAACTTTTTTTTTCAAAAAAGTAAACCATTATATTATTTTCTGTTATTTTATTTAGAATATTTATTTATTATTTTAATCACAAAAATTTTAATCCGTCTCAATTGTTTTAGCCATTAGTGTGTTTTGTTTTACTGCATTATCAACATAAATTCGTCATATGGTTTCACACAGCGAACTGTCAAAATATCAAAAAAAAAAAAAGAACTAAATTAGCAAATATTTTAATATACTCGCTCTCGTTCGAATCATTCTTCAATTTTCATCTGCGGGAAGAGTTGCAAATTATATTTTTTAATAATATATAAGAATATTAATAGTTTATTTTTGTATTTGAATACTTTTGAACTATTATCGACGAGAAATGGCATCGATTTTAATTCGTTCAGCGACTTTAAGTGAAATTATTGGCTCTAAAGTCGGACCAAAGGTAAAAGAAATTTTACATAATTCGCAAAATGTATGGAAGCTAAATGAGAAATTGTCTGTTCCGCCTGCACGGCACCACACCGCTGTGGTGTCCAACACTTCGTGACGTAACGAGTTTTTAATCAAATTTTTTGTTTAATTTGTCTATTTTATTTGCCCTCGACAGCGGCAATGAATTTTATAATTTGGCTTACTTTCACATACTCAGCAACTAAAAAGTTGAAGCAAAAATTGCTTCAATTTTCACGATATCAATCGGAAAAACAGATTCCACCTGCGATTAATCAAAAACAAAAAAAAAGTTACTCATAGAAATTTGATATTTTGGTAATGTTAGTCGTGACGTACGCGGTTATGTGCAGGAACGTCTCGTGACTTTTCAATTTATTGAGAGCAACAATTGGCATACATAATTCTTGCTTTCAAGGTTAACTTTAATTATTTATCACGAAAATTAATAGTTTTTGCAAATTTAGCTTTGTTTGGTGTTAAAGAAATAACAAGCAATGCAGCAGTGGTTAATGTTTTCATATGCTTCTTCTTTATATTTTGTTTATTTTAATCTTTTAACGCATTCGTTTATTGCAGGTCCTGGGACTTTCCAGCGCTCATTGCCAACAAAAACGTAATTTGAATGTCTTGGAGCATGTATCCTACACGCTACTAAATAAAGCTGGTATTCCAACTCCAAAGTAAGTTTACAACTACAAAAACTGAACTCCCAAATATCATGGAAATTTGATTGTGCATTAAAACCATATATACTATGATAAGGTGGTAGAACGTCACCTTAACTAACCTGAAGGATCTAACTTACTAACACATACAGTTGTCTCATTACAAATAACTATTTTTGACGACATTTTATACTAATTTTCATATTAATGTTTCCTCATCTATCTTCGTGGAACACATTCTTGATGTTATTTTTTGCATAGAAACTTTGATATATATATATATATATATGCTCTTAGAGTTATCCTCTTTATTTAACAGCAAATATTCCAAACAAAATGTTCCCTATATAAACATACATATATGTTACACATTGACTTAACTATGTCCAGCTTTAACAACGCACAGAAGAAACTTATTTCATATAGTATTTCTGTCACCAGAATAGATTAAGAGCTCTTATTGTTGTAACCAGCTGGGACCTGCTTGTGAAGTCCCTTTGAGGAGTGTTTTACGGCACTTGGTCGTCGCTGCCGACGAGTGGTTCCAAGACGTAGACCCGACCCTTAAGACCTCTTCTCTAGATTTAGCTCTGGACTTTCGTCACAAAGCTTTAAAGCGCTTTATATAAACAATAGTGAAATTAGTACAATAGGACTCTTCTAGCCGTAGTATCGGCTATTGGGCGATTTCACGTCAATAATTTTAATAATAATAAATGCACATTGCTTACACCTCCTCATTACATTAGTAACGATTTCAATTATTATACAGTTAAACTTCCATAACTCGAACTACTATAATTCGAATTTTCTATAACTCGAATTAAATAGAGTGCAACAGGGTTTAGAGAGCAAATAACATACAATTACAAAAAAAATTCTTTAACTTGAACTTTCCATAAGTCAAACCTTTTTTTTACAAAATGGTACTTCGAGTTATGACAGACTGTTTATATATAATAATCAGAATTTAATGTGTGTTCACAATACTGTAATTCATGAAACTGCATTAAAAAATCTAAAATCATCCCATATCGCCTTGATTTTGATAAAAAAAAAGTTCATTATCAATGAATTGTTTATAGTTTAGTACAATAATCCAAACACTATTTGGCCATACACTGCGTTAGTGCTTGAAAATATACTAAAAAAATATTCAAAATCAAGTCGTCTTGCCTTGATTTTGATAATAAAGTTCATTATCAGTGAATTGTTTATAAATTCATTCCAACGAAAATCTTGCTAGTGTGTCCTACACCCCTTGAATGAGTCTGCCAATTTATCTATCTGTCCTTGTTTTGGTACTGTAAATTGTTTCTTCCGAATTTTCAAAGATAAAAACCAAACACATTTGACCTTTAAGCTATACGCAATACTTTTTTTCCGCTACCAGGCGTCATCGTCTATATGGTCTCTGTAGAATTTATAGACTTTGTATTGCTGATATTAAAACATTTAGTGTTTGTTTTATGTGCAAATAAATGATTCGAAGCTTATCACTTCTTCGTTAGTTAACGCATTGGCAATTGCTCTGATTATTCTATTTTTGCTCAAATGAACTGCACTGACTGATTGACAACTGATGTTTATTTATTTTTATGTTAGAGAATGGAAAATAGTTAAGAATTTTATAATTTATATTGCTTTGGTGATAATAAGTAATATTATTATTGATATATTAAGAGCATTGACGAATACAGAGACTAATTTAAGGAGGAGAAAATTAATAAGAAAGCATAAGCATTTAATTGAAAAAATCTATTATATCTGATGTAAAATTGTCTAAAATATTTTAGGGTGGGCTTAATCCCTAATTATCACTCCCTTTGTATTCATCATTAATTGATCATCTACTTATTAAGTAGATACGAAAATATTTTTACTGTTAACTGTTAAGTGATTAAATCATATTATAACACTGTTAGTTGTTCATCCGTTCATTCCTTCCAACAGAGACTGGAAAAGCAAACCTCCAGCGTGAGTTACAATAACAAAAATAGCACAATAATAGTTTCCAGAGCAGCATTCTTTTTGGAATTTCACAGTTCGTTATGTTTTTCCAAGGATACTGCACTGCTACGCGTGACAAAAAAGAAATAATAGTAATAATGATGGGACACACCGTTTCTGTTGGAAATAACATACATAGTTGTTGTAAACACAAGAGACGCCACACAATCTCCTACCGTCTCTTTGTGTATATGTTGTTAATCCTTTATGAGATTGCTGAGATTGTGTTAATGTTAATCCTTTATGAGATTGCTTTTAAAATTCAATCTTTCTAAGAGTACTGGAATGCTACGGGTTATAACAACGAAATAGTAATAGTGGTGATATTCTGTTTATATTGGAATTACAAATTTTTTGTTAAACCCCAACTGTTCCATTCCTCAGTTGTTTCCCCTCACTGTTCCATTCTTCTGTATTTGTGTACGTTTTGTCAATCCTTTATGTGCTTGCTAATCAGATTGACAGAACCTTAGTTTCGCTTACTATTTCAAGGCTACTAGGTTGCTGTTGGCTACAACAAAAATATATTAATAGTAGTGGTATGTTATAACTCTTTCAAGAAAGTTACAAAGTTGTTGTTTGTAACCCAAGAAGATAACCTGTTTTTCCTCCCACCTCACTCCCTGTCCTTTCTTTTAGTGAAAATATATGTTTTATCAACCATTTACGTCGAACCTCAATGTCAGATTTCTAAGTTGACTTGGTCTAATTTAGACAAGAAAAAGAACTAGTCAGCTACCTCAACTAAGACGGAACCTGCTCAGCACCACGGTATCTGTGCTGACGGGACACTGTGTAATAGGAAGGCATGCTATGCGACTGGGCCTTCCCTTTAATGATTTTTGTCGATGTTGTGGCTCTGAGGGTGAGGAGGAAACCATGCTCTATCTCATGTGTCAGTGTCCTTCCTTAGCTAGAAGAAGATTAAAAATCTTAGGATCCCCTTTTCTTATCGATCTGACTGAGCTGTCATCCTGTCCTGTTAGAGACCTAGCCAAGTTTATAGAACTGTCAGGTTGGTTTTCCTTTACCTAATGGGAGAGTCGTTACCTTCGTTTCGGTGTTAAATATATACTGATCTAAATCAATGTACATACCAACGTCATTCCTGTGGTACCACAATGCGACATCATTTGAGCTCAAATGGACTTTTGGGTTACAAGGCCGCCACTCCAACCTACCAACCATTTACGTATTTTGAATTCAGAACATGCTTTTTTCTGCTTGTTGGGAGAGATGTTATAGCTGCCGCTGCTCAACACTCAACCTCAATTCCTAAATAATTGGAACCTCAATTATATAGTTTTTGATCTGACTTAAGAACTTCATAAAAATTTTTATATATTAAACAAAACAAACCATAACATATGTTTTGTTGAATGTTTTCAATAATCCACATTTGTTTTGCTTTTAGTTTTTGATCTCATAATATAACCATAAAGTCATAATCATCCACTTAAAGATTATTTTTCAGAAGAACAATTAAATACGTCAGTCTACGTAATTTCTTATCGAAACAAAAATAGTAAAAGCAGTAGACTAGTTCCAACCTTTAAATGAATCATCAAAAGCTGCTTAAAAAAAGAATTATGATCATAAATTTTTAGCGAATAAATATTTTTATTCTAGCTAAGAAACAGTTGCAATAGTTAAACCATTTTGTTGTGAATATAGGCTATGTCACTTTAACTGGTATCTTAGTAGCTAAAAAATATTGTTAGTTTATATAAAAGACACAACCCACATAACCCTGACGAAAAGCGTAAGTGAAAACTTAGAGAGGATTGGACAAATGACTTGAATATCTTTTGATATTGTAGCCTCTCGGTAAAAAAAACGCAGACATACTGAGACTTGGCTGTATTTTTTGATATCCTTTTTTCAGTTACGTTTATAGTTATCTCTATTTTTTATTTTATATTTCCATTCAGTTTGCGTATGGGAGTAAAGTATGCCATCAGATAGATTATGATCTGTAGAGCTAAGTATATACCTTTTTCTTTTGGCGTTTCTTCGGTGACTAGTCTTCACCGTGTCCGGATATTGTCATTAGGCAATACACTGTGGGCATGGGTCGATAACAATGTGCATATGTAGTTATGGAGCCAAGACAGCGATCAAGCTCCAGTTAGCAGATTACTGAAGGTTTTAACACACAAATAGGCAAATTTACCCAAACAGACAAATTCAGATTGATTTTGGAATCTACTAGATATACACACTTTTATTTGTAATAAATAAAAAATTTTTCAATAGGAAATAATTTTGATTTTCTCAAAAAATGATCAGTAATTCTTGAAGGCAGATATAGAATAGCAAACATCAAATTTGAGGTTACAATTGTGATCAACAGATTATAATAATCCTTTGTGAATTATATATATATATCCTTTCTAAATCGATTCTTTTTTTTTTTTTGTTTTATTTTTACAGATTCGGTGTTGCAAAATCTGCAAAAGAATGCTCAGATATTGCCAAAAAATTGGAGACAACAAATTTAGTATTGAAAGCACAAGTTTTAGCCGGAGGCCGTGGTGTAGGAACTTTCAAGAATGGTCTTAAAGGCGGTGTACGCGTTGTATTCACGTAAGTCTGATATATCTATTTTATAATATATACTATTAAATAGTATAAAATAAATAAATAAATAAAATTATTTATACGCTCTTGAATAAATAGATAAGGTAAAAAAAAAATTTATTCAAAAAAAATTATAAGATGGTGTTCTAGCATTCTAGAAGTTTTTAGAAAAAAAGTTTAATTAATACACGATAACTAAAAGAGTGAAAAAGTCAGTAAAGTCGTAAATAGTTGTTATTTGAAACTAGTCTGGATCAAGGTAAAGGCATCTTGCCACTTTAATAAATTGGATACATATCGTTTTAGAAATGGCTGGGTTTACAGAACGACTTATTCATCGATGATCTAGCTTCGCCCACTACTAGTCCAACGCGACGACAAAGCGCCGTTCATTATACCTAATAGAAACTATAAGAGCATTTCGAGCTGTAGCTTCAATATTTGCACTATAATATTTGTATTTCTTTTAATTTAAGTTTTAGTAAACGGAAAATACTAAAGACTTTTTTCATTACAGACCGGAAGAAGCTGAAAAGATTGGAGGAAAAATGATCAATCAAATATTAGTCACTAAGCAAACCGGTGCAGGTGGACGTATTTGCAATTCTGTTATGGTCGCCGAACGCAAATTTCCCCGTAGAGAATTTTATTTTGCAGTAATGATGGAGCGTGCATTTAATGTAAAATATGATTTTAACTTAATAAAGTATTTTAATATTATGTATTAAAATTCCTGTCAATTTTTTCAGGGACCTGTCATAATTGCTTCCTCTCAAGGTGGTGTAAATATTGAAGATGTTGCTGCCTCAAATCCAGAAGCTATTGTTTATGAACCAGTTGATATTAAATGTGGTTTATCGGAAGAACAAGCTCAAAAAGTCGTGAAAGCTGTTGGCTTGCAAGATCATGAAGAGAGTACCGTAGAAATGTTATTAAATATGTATAAATTATTTATAGAGAAGGATGCTTTACTAATTGAAATCAATCCTTATGCTGAAGATGCGCTTGAAGGAAGTAAGTATTATTAAATATATATGTATATATATATTATATTGTTATATAGTAGTTTTCACATTGTATTTTAAAAATTTATGTTTTCATTTTTAATTTATCATTCGTTTTTTTTAAATTTCTATTTATTTTCATTTTATTTTATCAAAAAAAAAAACAAAAAAATCATCAATCTCATCACAAATATTCATGTACTTTTGTTTGTTTACAAATTGCCTGCTTGGATTGTAGGTGGAGAATGTGCAAGTTGTGAGTATTCAATTCATTGCATTTTATATTATTAGCTTCTTGATATAACATATATGGCATTATAACAAAATAATAAAAACTTGTATAATATGAAACATTGAACTAACTGTCGGCTATAATGTCTCAGTAACTCGGTATTTTCATAAAAACAAATTTACACACATTTTGACTGGGTTACTGAGCACGCCTGAATGCCTTTAATATAAAATATAATACATTTAATTATCATCTATTTCTAATATTCGCATACTAATCCATATGTTTTATTCGTCTAAAAAATACATTCACAGTTTTCGCACTCGATGCCAAATTCCGTTTCGATGATAATGCTGAATTTCGACAAAAAGAATTATTTGCTCTTCGCGATTGGACACAAGAGGATCCAAAAGAAGTGGAAGCCGCCAAATACCAATTGAATTATATTGCTTTGGATGGCAATATTGGTTGCATGGTTAATGGTGCTGGTTTAGCAATGGCTACCATGGATATTATCAAGCTATACGGTGGCAACCCAGCCAATTTCTTAGATGTCGGTGGTGGTGCTACCGCAGATGCGGTAAAACAGGCTTTCAAAATTATTACCTCTGATCCAAATGTTCATTGTATATTGGTTAACATTTTCGGTGGTATTATGCGTTGCGATATTATTGCCCAGGGTATTATCGCTGCTGCCAGAGATTTGAAAATGAAAATGCCAATCGTTGTCAGATTACAGGTAAATATTTATTTACTATTCTTGAATAAAAAAATTTGCGTAAATTATAAATACTTTATCTAACACACTTAGGGTACAAATGTGAATGAGGCCCGTCAATTGATTAAAGATTCTAAGCTGAGGATTATACCTCGTCACGACTTGGATGAAGCTGCCAATTTATCTGTGCATTTGGCTAAAATTGTGCAATTAGCGCGTGAAATGAATATGGATGTTAGCTTCGAGATTCCTGATAGCGCCAAGTAGATACGATTTTTAACTTTTAACCGCCAACCACTACATCAGTTATAACTACACATACTTCTACACACACACTATATTAAGTAGTTCCACACTACAGATGATGACATTATGTGCGAACCTCATATGTGTAACGCCGCTAATGGCGTTGCATATCGAAAGTTTTTCGAAAATTTTTTGCAAAAATTGTTAAAATATTTTAAGCTTAAATATTGCCTATAAGAAATGTTAACAGTCGTTATAAATAATTCGATATTTGTATTTTTTTGCACATACTTGTATAAATGTTTATATTATGCAGCACTTTGTAAATGTTAAAGACTTAAGTAGTTAATGTTTTAATATAATTGTTAGAATTTAAATAATTTGTATAAAATTCAATTGAAAACCAACAAAAAAAAGAAAAAAATAACAATTTTTGCAAAATATTTAATTATGTTCTATAAGTTAAAATAATCTGGTATTTTTTTCCATTATGTACTTGTTTATTTTTACTTTAATTTCAATTTATATTAATTTAAGTATTTTAGTTCCAAGAACAAAATGAACTATATAAATTAAACTTTATTTATTATTTAAATAATTTTTATTTACTTTTCATTTGTTAATGTCTTTTTCTATCTATACTTAGTGAAAAAGATAAAGGTGGTAAAGGTGGTAAAGATGGTAAAGATTCATGCGCAACTAAAAAGAAATAATGAAAACCAAAGTGCGACTGAAATTCAAGAACTGCAAGAATTCAATAAAAATTTAGAAGAATTTATTTAACTCAAATTTATAACTTTAAATTTATCATTAAATTAAACAATTAAATTTGAAATAATAAATATGTTTTATTTTGCATATATAAGTTATACCAAAATTTATATACAAATCAATGTAATTAGAAAATTATTGCTTATTAAACATTCTAACTTATTTTTTTAAGCATCAATTTTAAGTTTTATTAAATGATTTTATTAATCGATTATATTTAAATCATACTTAAATCTCTTTATATGCAAAAAAAAAACTATTTATAAACAGTAAAAAAATTCTATATTGCATTATAAAGTTCAAAGAGAAGTTCAATCTTCGGTTAAATCTCAAAAACAAATATATTAAAAAACTAGTAAAAAAGGCAGTATGATTCAATAAAATACACATTACTCAATAAAATGGATAAGTGCTTAAGTTGAGAGGATCGTGCTGATGCAACTATTAACATTTCCATTCCGAGCCATAATAATACTAATCGTGTATAACTTTAGGTATAATACATGTTAAGTACATGCCATATGGTCTTCAAAATAAATCTACAGAGATTCCTTAAGTCTACTTTCATTATTATTATCTTTGAGACCATTTAAGAAATGAGCTCTAAGATAAAGTTGTGTAATGTCTGGACAAAGATAAAGAAAATAATAAAAGACATTTATATTATCTTCATAGCGACAACTTCTATAGAAAAAGTAATGACTTGAAATAGTACTAAAGTTGCTTCCACTTTATAGAGCGTTTTTTTTGGAAATAAAAAAATACTTTGGAGAGAAAAGCAGAATATGTAATAGAATATTTTTAGATTCTGAATAGATTAAACCAAAAAACAATAATTCAAGTGATAACTGGTCACAGTCTTTTAAATAAGACTAAAGTACGGTCGAACCTATCAGAAACCAATAATTACATACTATGCATGGAAAGCATGAAATCGTTCTTACATATCCTTGGGGAAGGCTTTGTATTTGAATAATAAAAAAAAGAATTTTTTACAAAGAATTACAGTCACGAATCAGAGTGGTCAAAAATCGATGTAGAAAAGATCAAATCTTTAGCTATAGATCAAATCTTGCACTATAGATCAAATCTTGAACTATAGATCAAATCAGGAACTATAGATCAAATTTTTAGCTGAAGATCAAATATTTAGTTTTATATTAAATCTTCAGCTGAATATCAAATCTGTAGTTGAAAATCAAATCTTTAGCTGAAGATCAAATCTCTAGTTGAAGATCAAATCTCTAACTGAAAATCAAATCTCTAGTTGAAGATCAAATCTTTTCTAGTTATAGCTGAAGTGGGACATTTTTCAATAACTAAACATGGTACTAGTGGAAACAATGTCACAGACAGCTAATATTCAAGTCCTTCTAACTATGATTGTAATAAAAATAATAACAAATGCCAATTTCAGTAGATAAGTGAATTTAAAAATTGACAGCTGCTAAGTGGGATATGCATTTATTATTCATAGCTATGCCTATGATTCATTGCCAGTCATAGTCAAAATAAATATAAAATGTAATTAAATTATTATATACTAAAAATAAAAAAGAACAAACTATAATATTGATTGCTATTACGAACGATAGTCATTTTACTAATATTATGGGGAATACTGGTTATCACAACAGACCTAATACATCGCGATCTACTTTTGTCTCATATAATAGAAGAACTCGTGAACTATTCATTACATATATAATAAATTCAAACAAGTACTCGATTTGAACATATAGGGTATCAGAGAACCAAGTACAACTTGAATATCCACACTATAAAAAATTGAAAGTCATATTTAAAAATTTACAAAAAATTTTATTTTATACGAATGTTCTACAAATGAGTATAGGAAAGCTTTGTAAGTAAATAAAGATTTACTCTATGATTACATATAATCTACACCTATATGATCAAAGAGCTGTTCATTAGTAAGAGCTTTAAATCTACCCATAGTAAATATGTTGCTGTTTCCTTTCTTCTTTGTCATTATTACAGCTTCACGTCAGCTATTGGCACTGTCCCTGTTCGGCGCAGCAAGATATGCTGATCATCTGTGTAGATAAGAACTCCAGTAATTAGGCACATCCACACTTATAACCATTATTTGATTCATTATGTAACATCAACACTAACAGTTTATGGATGTTCTCTTTAACTCGAAAAAGCAAAGAAAATAGATGCCGATGACAATCCGTCCGATGTTACGTTGTAAGAACTTTAAAGAATATTAACTGATTTTTAGACCGAATACCGCATCCCGCATAATATTTTTGATTCGTTTACTAAAATTAATCGGCAGAATTTAAACTGATACACTCATAAACAGATATCTCTCCTGTGTAATACATGTAAAGTATGTATTTATAAATACGGTAGAGTTTATTAAAGCCTTTGTCATATATATATCTCTTCTTTCTAAAAATAGTATTAATAATTTCAGACATTTAAAAAACATTTCAATAATGTAATAATATATTTGTTTATTTTGTTAATTTATTTGATTGTTTACATCGGTTTAGTTAAATTAAAAAAAATTGACGTTTAATATCTTAACAACAGATTTAAAAACGATCTATTAACGATTGTATATATGTCTGTTGACTTGCTTTCCACTCGGCATCACCATCATCACCCATATGCCCAATATATTCTAAAGAAAATTAAAAAAATCAAATTAATTAATTTTGGTATTTTTTTTTTAAATAAATATTGATGCGTACCTCTCATAATGCTACGTATGGTCTTCATAGAAGCGCCACGTAGATTCAAAATTTGTAATACCCGCTGTTTGACAGTTTCTGAAGAGGCGCTTGCCTCTAAAATAATGTAATCAATTCGCTCTAAGGTAAATAAACCACAAGTTAAGCGTTTGACGTATTTAGCATCTTCTATATCACCTTCATCAGCTTCAGGATCCTATAAATATATTTTAGTTTTAAAAAGTATAAGTAATATTTATAAAATTTCTTAGACCCCTTTTTTTGCAAAATTTTGGTTTTGTAAAAATTTATTGTTATTAGAAAAGAATATTGTAAACTGTAACCTTTAAGATTAATTGGTGCATTGCTAGAGAGAGTATACTTAGATAACCTAGAATACTTATATAATTTAGTTAATCTGTAGAAAAAAATTTGAGGTATCTAGGTTAATATCTATTTTTACAGGACACTGGTCCATAGGACGGCATGGAGCTAGACTCGGCCTACCCTGTGGTACCTCTTGTAGTGCGTGTCTACCAGCTCTTGACAAAATGACACCAGAACACCTGATGTGTCTATGTCCAGGTTTGGCCAGAACAGAACTAAGTTTTTAGGGGCCCATTTCTTCAATTCACTTGACGATATCTCCAGCATTAGCATTAGCCAGATTCTTGCCTTTGTTATTGCCTCTGGCTGGTTCTAGTTTGACCTTCTACCTACTATCCACTATTACGAGGTTTTTGTGGATTCAAAACGGCTTTTGGCTAATTGAAAAGGACTCGTCCTCCCTCTACCTTAACTAACTAACTATATAATTTAGACAATAAATTAAGGCTGCCGACAAATCTAATTGTCCGTCAATTGATTCAATAAAATTAAAATGAAGGGTTGTTGGTATTGTTGTTGTTGTATCCCGCTGGGACCTGAACCACACACTTTTGGTAGGTGTCGAACGGCACTTAGTCGACGAGTGGCTTCGCGACGTAGACCCGACCGTTCTTGAAAGCAATGAAGGGTACTAGATTTCTTTCCTGACAATCGCAGGGCATAAGCACATAAAGTGAAATTTCACCAAAATGTATTTCAGTAACCAATTTATCTATCGATATGTCTATTTTTCTATATTTAAGTAATATAGAATAATAGAATAAACTGCATCGGAGGATAAGAACAGTAACTACCATTAATTATAATTCCACTATTACTGGGAACTGTAACTGTACTAAGAAATTACTCTTGGTGGCAATATATTGTAAATATAGAAATTAATCTCTATATGTTTAAGTTTTTTTTATGTACTCGTTTTCACTAACTGCACAATGAACCGGGTTATACTGTTACTATTAATACTTTGTTTTCATAAAAAACGCATTTTCGCAATGCTTTTTTCTAGAGAATTAATTTTGCTCTTACTATACTAAAAAAGAATATAGTGGCCACTTACAGTATGCTGATCAATTTCTCTATCAGCTGACTCCATCTTTTCCAAATACTTCAAATGCAATTCCAACAAACGATCAACCTTTTCATGATCATTCTCTGTGAATTTAGAAAGAAGACGTTGACGTTGTGCACCCTTACAGTTCCTTAGCATTGAGGCGATAATTGAGCAAACATATTCTTCATGTTCATCAGACGATAATAAACGTTTTTTGTTGCGCTTTGGTGTTTTCATGAAAAGCGGAAAAATTGTGCGCAAACCCAAAATATCAACAAATTTATTACAATTTTCACGTCCATCTGGTCCCATCATAGCAAAATCTAGTACTCTTAATGAACCATTACGCGACATTTTCTTTTCACGCAACATTAAATTCATCAATTGCAATCCTTCACCTTTCAAAAAACGTTCACGATTTTCCTTAGCCAAAAGTGCTGAACACAAACAATTAAATAAATTTTCCATATATTCTTGTTCTTCGTTACTTGATGGATCATGACGCTTGTAGCTAGCCAATTGCTGCAACAAGACGTCAATACCTTCAAGTGATCCTAGCAAGAGGCGATTTTCTTCATAATTTTGTATGAGTATGGAAATCACTTCACTACAAAACAATTTATTTGGATTGAATGGAGCTTTTTGTTTAATTCTCTTAAGTAACCAGGCTAGTAAACCTTGTTGAGCAGCTTCTTTGACAATTTCAGGTCTCATTTCTGCTAAATTTTCAATTATTGATAAAGAATTGTGCACACCATCGGATTCCTCCTTTATTTCCTCATTAAGTCTATCTAAATTTTGTACGAGCAATGCGCAGAGTTGTTGTCTACGCAGAGCCTCAATAAGTGCTTCTGCACCTTCCTCACTCTCACCTAAAAAAAAATCTCCTTTAATTGAATTTCTAAATAACATTTATATATTTTTATTACCTAGTATATCCATATCAGTAACTTCTTGTAAAAGATCAACTATGGCCACTGCTATATCAGTATTTGGATGTGCAAGCAATTCCAAAAGACTAGAAACACCATGTAATTCCACAAGTAACGGATAAAGATCCGGCACAATAGCAATTCCTCTTAGTTCTTGAATAACCATATGCAAATCTACTTCCGATTCCATAAACTTCTCTGGATTGTCTGGATACTTAATACGCATTTCTTGATTCTTTAAATTACGCTTTTCGAATAGTAGAATTAATTTCTTTAAACCAACTTCATCCAAAACTTCACCATCTACTTCTTCGCTTTCAACGTATTTTAATATATTCATACGATCTTCTTCAGTAAGTTCAGGATTCAACAGCGATAAATCACCCGGTACACGATCCACTGCTTGTGGTTTAACGAAGTCAGCTGCCTCCTTAGCTTGAGCAATGCGTTTCATACGCTTTTCACGTTTTGTCGGCACTTCTGGTGGGTCATCGTCCTCTTCGTTGGGACGTTTTGGTGTAGATTCAGGCTTTTCGTAAAAAGCGATGCGTATTATTAATTATAAAAAATAAAATTAAAAAGTAACTTACTTTAAAAGATAAAAGTTCACCAATATCCATTTTTTTAATTTACGGGATAAGAGCAAACAAAATCTGCGTATTTGTTGACAACTTCACAGAAAACAAAGTCTAAAATGTCATTTAAATTTTTGACAGCTGTTTTTAAGTTAGTGTTGCAGAATATGTTCCCACTGGAACATAAAGTAATCGGTATTTGTGATTTGTGATTTGTGATAGTGAAATAAGTACTCTATTGACAAAATTGAAGACATATATTAATGCATATATATATTATATGATATAACATATATATAATATATCAATATATTAATATTCTGTTAGTTAAAATATACAGAAGAGATCAAAAGAAGAAAAACTTTGAGAAGACATGATATACTCTCAATTGTTGGCAAATCAGTAAAATTTATTAAAAAAAGATAGGGTGAAAAAAAATATTTACATATTTACATAAAAGATAAAACTCGTTTGCTTTGCAATTGCTGAAAATATCCCTATGACCGGGACCCAAGGTTAGGAAAATATTGAACTGCATCGACATCTTATTTAGAGATGTGTAGCAGTCAAAGACTGTCCTAGATGTACACTGGACTGAACTCAAGAACTTTAAAGCAGCTTGACTGTCCCATAGTATGTATATAGTCCTATCAAGTATATCATCTACTTCTAGACAAGCTATAGCTTCCCTAATTACGATCAAGTCTGCCTGAAAACCACTACAATGATCGAAAAGCCTATAATAAGAGGATATATTCAGCCTTGAGGAGAAAACATCACTTTCTACGCCATTCCTAGTTTTTGAACGGTCGGTATAAATGGTAAAACACTTTCCCACGGAAGGGATCCCTGACCTCCTTAAAGTGATGTAAACAACTATTTCATTAAGAAAATATGAAATAATAATGGAATAATGAACCCATTAAAGGTTATGTATCTGAACATTATCTGCATCAATGGCTCAGATAATATGTTCAGATAAATTCGTATATCGGATGTCTTTTAATTTACATATCTTTTTTGATAAAGTGTTTTTTCACAAAACAATTAATTTTTAACATACCAAATAATAGGATATTACTTATGGGATAGCACTTTAATGACTATTCACTATTTTTTTACTGGTATGGTCTATTTTTCTGTAAGGAAATTGTGCATTTTTTTGTGTATTTTCTTGTTCTTCTGTTTTTATTTTATTTCCTAAATTCTATTATACTTACCAAACTATATAGATATCTCTGCGCTTATAATCGTTTTACACAACTTTTAAACCAACGCAATTAACTCGATAAATATGCAGCAATTAATGTCACTTTTAATATAAAATCCATACAAAAATATGCTAATGAGGTTTCATAATTGTATGTTTACACACATAAATATTAAACAATTAAAAAGCATCAATTATTATTTACATAAATTTTTTTTATTATTTAAATCATAAATTAATACAAAAAATAATTAAACTAAATTATGAGTGTGGACAGTTTAGAGATTTGTTCACAATCGAACGAAGAGTACAAATGTTCGTAAATTTTGAGAGTTAAAAGTGAAGTTTCGAAAATTTTTTATTAAAAAAAAATTAAATATGAAATTTTTGGTTTTGTCTTAAATAACTTTTTGAGTTAATGAACATTTATATTTGTTTATGTGTGAGTTCTTATATTGGTATTAGACCAATCTAAATGCGTAAGTTGGGATTTGTATAGCGGACATACTTCAAGAGGGCATCATTTTCTTCGCAGACGAATGATTTCTTATGATGGCAGGCAACATCATGCCAGTTGACGCCATCATTGTAGAATTGATTCAGTAATGCTAAACAGTTCTCGGGTGCACCATTTTGCTTGTATTCACGGTTATCAGGTTGTGGTAGACCGATACCACCGGTAGGTGACCAATCACCTTGTGAACGTTCAGTTGTGGGTGCAAGCTTTTGGAGTGTAGCTGTCCAGAACCAACCATTGATGTTTGTGGGTTGCAAGTCGGGACGTTCACAGCCCTTGAAATCGCAGAGACGACCACTTGTCCAAATGTATTTCACCTGCAATTGAATAAAATGAGCAATTGTTAATTTAACTAAAGAAAATTTTCCTAAGTATAATTCCATGTAATACCTTAAAGGTTAATGTACAGTTTGAAAATATATTTTGTTTGAAAATATATTCAAATATTTATGATTAATGACATTTTAATTATCTGATGATATATGTAGTTGATATCCGTGGTTTGTTGACTTTTTTATAGTTTTTCATTTAACTTAAGTTTAAGTTTTCTTTAGTGCCAACGGATGTCACTCCAAACCTAACCTAACACTTAATTTTAATTACTTTCTTTTTTATAGTACCAAGTTTATGAACCCAACATTCGAGTATACCTATTACTCATAATGTGATGAAAGTTCAATTTTTTATGGTTTTTCGAAATATCCGTTGAACCCGCACAATTGAAAATGAGTTTTTAAAAAGTGTAGATAAGTGTATTTGAATTCCAAACAGTTTTCGCCTCATAACCATGTCCATGAACTGAATAAGTCATTAACCAAACAATAAAGGTACGAGAAAAAATGCGTTGACACCAATATTTTCCCGGCAGCATTGTCGGCATAGAGTTTCGGATATCCAAAACTTCATACAAAGAGAAAAATCAAGTAGAAATTTTTATTTATTTTACATGCATAAAAATTGTTGAACACCTCAAACGACACCAATTTTCTACGTACTCAGTAACAATGCATAAAAGACAAATAAAATCGACAATAGCCGTAAAAACGACAATACGTGGTTAATACGTGGCTTTGTTTAGACATTAAATAGTAATAAATAAACAAAGTTTAGCGATGGGCTCAGCGTTGTTTAGCAAAAAAATTATTCGAAATTAAAGACATAAGTTTGTAAATAAGTTGTGTACATACATAAGAGACTCATGTACATTACAGCGGAATTAGTTCCTCAAAAAAACTGTGATTACCGCTGCCTTAACCAATGTCATGACATATTATCACCTACAGCAACACACCTCAATTGCAGTGGTTTGACGACGTTTGTTGAAGCCTATTACGCATGTTTTGACTTTCTCTTCATGGCCATAAACAATCAATGTTTTTATGGAATATCGTATTTGGATAATTTAAAATTTCTTAATTTATGTTTTGGATCGCTAAATATCTTTCCAATCTTTTGCAGTTGGTATCTAAATTTCTATCTTAATATATATAAGAGAGTACATAATTTTGTTTTCTAATTATATTAATCATCGCTTCTCTAAGCCAGGGACTTACAGTCCAAACCAATTGTATATGGACTATAAACTTCTTTTTAAAAATATTCAAATATTTTCTAAGACCATTGATGGTGAGTACTTGGTAATACTCGAAATAGCATTGTATGGTCAAGCGAATTTCAATAAATTAACTAATTCTTTGTTGTTGTCTGTTCATTTCTATTTGAACCCTTCTAACTTTTAAATACTTTCTTTTCGTCATAAGATGCGTCACTCTTCCTTAAAAAGTTAACATGATATTTTTATAAGTTGATAATCTTTAATTTAAAATAGTTGTCTTCACTGTACTGTTCAAATCTTCAGACCTAATATTTTGAAAGGGTTGGGAGCTATGTGACCGCTTTACTGCATCCTTTGACGTTACGGAAAAAAAAAGAGAGGAAAATGTCAATGGATTCTCATAAAAACGCTGAGAAGAATGATGATAACTTTGCCAAACACACACTGCAGTTAAGTCCTCTCTAATAAGCAGAGGACACATATAATCAAGTACTGTTTAATAAATGCTGAGATGAAATAACTTTATTTAAGATGGAACAAAGTTAAAACTCTAGCCAAAATTGTGTAAGTTGGCGGAGAGGAGTCGGTATGTTCCAATAAGGATTTATAGTGCGACCAATCAGCGTTTGAAAAAAAATCATAGGTATTCGGTTGCTGGAAGTGTTTTTTTTTCGGATAAGTTTTCGGATCAAAACAACGAACAGCTGATGAAAATATGCTCAGCAGTTAACAGAAAATCAAAATAAATTATTTGCAAAATTTTCTACGCAAAAGCAACGGTTGTTGGCTTGATAGCAATAAATGTTATGTTTTTTTAATACTTATTTAAACAAATTTCACTTACATTTTCAATAAAAGTTCTTCCCCTAACTTTTACAACTCCGAAAGCACAATTACTAGCAAGTTGGCAACATTGTTAATTGTTGGCTTCGTTTAGCGGGCTAGACTGAGTTGCTTTAATGAACACTTTCTTTAAATAGTATTTACGTAATTAAAACGAGTGATTTAATAATTTGTTTTGATGTAATACGCTTGGAAGAATAATGAAATCGACTCAACATGACTAACAGAAGATCGTGTTTGAATTGGGATCTAATTTGGATCAGAAGTGATTAGCAGAACACATCTGTATAATTCTACAGAAATAGGTATAAATTTTGCTAGCTGTTTACATTAAAACTAATCCTATCACTTTCAATTGAAACTTACTTAAATAAAATCTAAATATTTTTATGACACGTCGCCGATTATTCGAGCAAACCTAGTTTATAATGCATTTTAGTAAATAAAGCCATTTTGAATAACTTCCATTACGCCATATATCCATATAGCCTAGTATTTGATATATCGAAGTTTGAAGTTGGAAATATTTACATAAAAATCTCTCTCTCTCTCTCTCATTAACACTAAGTAGACGCGAATTTACACTGACTTTTAGGTTTTTTTAAATAATAATCCGCTACTGTTGCAGATGCATCTTCGATTAATATCTCGAACAGATCCGCTATGTTCAATTAAATTTTATGCTTTCCTTTGCGGCTGTTTTCGAAAATCTTCTTTGCAAAATCTCTTTACGATTTACAAAATATTGCATAATCTTCCACTGCACACAGATCATTTAATACGTAATTCCGCAACTGCAGTTGGAAACTTGCTATACAAATTTTACGGTTTTCATCTTAAATTTTCGTCTTCATTTAATTTTTATTTCAATTTTTTCAATTTTTTCGATTTTTTCGATTTTTTGGTGTCTGCCAATGCAACAATGCAAAATTTTATTTTGTACGGAAAATAATATATAATAAAGCGGTAATAAGCGCTCTGTGTTTGCTTACTGGAAACTTGTCAGGCGAGGAGGCAAACAACATGCAATTCATGATGCAATTCTGGTGGAACCCAACATGCAACCGATTCGATACACCAAAAAAACAAAAAAGAAAATATGCATTGAGCAGATGAAATTCACATTGAACTTAATCAAGGAGTTTTGTTGAGGTTGCACTTCTGCGGCTGATGCATGCTTAATGACGGAAATCTCGACTCTTCAAATCACCCAACTGAGTGATTTTCTTTTTTTTTTAATTTTTTTTATAATCTTTTATAATTTTTTTAATTTTTTTCTTGACTTTGTTAAGTTTTAAATTACAACACGATATGCTCTTACACGTTTTTAGATAATTCGATACTGTTTCAGTTGAAGTCATTTGGTATAGGGTTTTAAAGGTGAGGAGCCAAGCACGGTGTCACTTTCACTCTTGTTTCAATTGGCTTAAAGTAGTAAATTACAGACGTGGGAATTTGGAAATTGATAGGAAGTGAGAAATGGACAACAGGTAGCCACTGAGGTGCTATAGCATCTACATATACGTGTTATTCAAAGATATTAAAATAATCCTCACATAAGAAGCATTTAAATGAAATATTACAAATATGCTAACTACATTAATTTGATGATTATAAGAAATAAAAATTAATACTACGAGTACAGTTGAATGAAGTTAATGCTATTCATTAATTTGCAAATTAACATACTAAATAATAGATTTATTACTTTTGATAAACCAGCATAAAGGTTTGTTATCTGGTGACCTATTAAATTTTTATAGCAGTTTATAGCTGTTTCAGGTGTATAAAAATTAATTTTAACTTAAATTTAAAAAAATTTATTTGCACTTTGACATTTATTAACATATAAATTTTATGTAATTTAAATGCTAATTAAATGAAAACAAATTAATTGCAATAAAGATGCAAAATTAAAAAAAAAAATTTTAATGAAGTATAATTTTTGCAAATAAATTGAAAAGTAATTTTATTAATATATTTACTTAAATTAACATATTTATTTAATGTACGTACTGTGCTTAAAAACAATAAATTTCAATACAAATTCAACCCAATAAAAAGTCCGTCAATATAAATTTTTAGCTTAAATCTCTAAACTTTTTTTTCAACTTTTTACACTGTAAGTCCACAATTCGAAATAATATATACAAATTTTGACATAGTAACACAAATGTGCAGGCAATTAATTAAAATTGAATACCGAGAAGCTGAAATATGTATTTCAAAAATCATACACTAATTATGCAGCTGATTGAGTATTTGATAAATTGTTCGCAAACAAAAAATTATTCAATAGAAAGTGACATAATCCCCATTCAGATACTCAACAACAACTGCCGATTTAATGACCAAAAAAGAGAAAAAAATTAACGGAAGAAATCTCTATAAATAAAAGTAGATGGAAAAAGAAAAAAAAGCTAATGTTTTCGATTTTAGAAAAATTAATGAATGAAATCTTTTGTGCTTGTGATCATTTTTGTTTGAGTTTCTGTGTAAAATGATACCAAATATGACGATTTCTTACTCTAATGAATAATATAAATACAAATTAAATACTTTACAAAAAAATTTGTAAAGTGTTAATTTTTAACGGTTTTCACTTTCATATATTTGGTGTTGTTAAGCATTTATGGCATTATTAATTGGTAGAAGTGTGAAGAATTTTTATGCTAACGAAAAAATTTATGTATATCATTTTTGGCAAGTTTGTTGCTTAAGTCTTCTGTTCGAATATTTACTTGCGAGAGAAATGTATATTAATTTATTTCCTTTATATTATTAATCATTTTTTTAAACAGTTTGTTATATTATTGAGGTAAGGCCATTTTATTAGGAAACAATAATTGATTTTCAATTAATTTTAATTAATTTTAAAATAAAATTAATTGAATTCTTGTGCCTTGATTAAAAGAGAACAGCGTTAATATAAAATAGTAATATATTTTATAAATGTATAGTTTATTTATAATATCTACATATATAAGTATATAATAAGTTACAAGATAATAAGGTATATATATAAGTTACATGAAATAAATAAAAAGATATATTCGAATCAAATATATTAATAATTTAGGCTCCTGCAATGGACTAGCAAACCCAATCCTAATTGAGCACATATAATCGCTTGTTATGACAGAATCTTAATTAATTATGCACCTGATGATGTGGAGAACAACAACAAACAAAATGTCAATGTCAACAAAATTTTATGTTATTCTTTCTTATGTATAGAACCTAATCTAAGAACGAAACACGAAGAGTCATGCTATTGTCACTTCACGATACGCACAAGCAAGACCATATATTTTTAATATAAGTTGTAATTTAACGTCAGTTAAGATGGAAGTGACTATTATATTTAATAGAAACTAGCATATTTGGTTAATTTCACAGCAAATTAACAAAACTTCAGAAAAATGTGCGCACATAGAAGTCCAGTACGGGTTTGGGTTAATTGGTTAATGAACGCTGACTCTGAGCTTTAAATATGACAGGGTACGAGTTCAATTCCTGGTACTTACAGTCTCAAAAATTTTTTTTAAGAATAATTAAATATAAGAGTATTTGGCAATACTCGAAACAGCTGTACGGTCAGCCGAAAATTCAATTAATTGAAATAATATAAAAATAATTTTATTGTTGTAGTTCACTACTTTTCAAAAGCTCTCCATAAAACTATCTATTCGATTGAGATGTAGCTAAGTTCTGATTTTTATATTGTAAAATACTGAGACTTAACTGCTTGACTGATTATGATTATAATTACTATTAAAATGCATATATGTTAACAATGAACAATGAGATCTTTAATGTTAACATATTATTATGCTAAAAAATCTTCAATTCTAACGCAGGTAGAGACTTAGGATATTTATATGCTTTTACTATATATACGTAGATACATTGATATTTTAAGCATTGGTTAAAAGTGTATGTTGTGCATTAATTAAAATGATTTTTGGATAAGTCTAAACTTAAATTCTTCAACTTCATGTCTTTAATGCATGCATATTAAATAAATTCTTTTATTAGTCTAAATGTTAGTATATGTTATGTAGTTTACCATGTTATAATCTTTTTTGGCTATAATTATTCTCTTAAAATGTTTAATTTTATTTGTAAATTTTTGAACTTACATTTTCAGTGACCACACGTTGTTTAATCCATTCATTTTCTAGACTAGTTTCCAATGAAACTGAGTCCATACAACGTCTGCGGCAGTAGTTTCTTGCACTCAACCAATCTTCTTCAACTCCCTTAAGGTTAGGGTCACGCCATGAGAAGAAGTAACTAAAATATGTTATAAAATAAATTAAATTTAATATAAAATTGAAATAAAAATAAATGAAAAGAAGTAGAGAACTTTTAATTTATCTTGACTATAATGATCGTTGTGATTCATTCAGCACTGCTCTTATCTATATATTTTATTTACCTCAAATATATAAACGTTTTAAAGAGTTATTAGTTTTCCTGAGCAATTAGCGATAATAAAAAATTAGTTTTAGTTTGAAAAATTCATTAATTGAAATTTGGAAATAAAATTTAGCTTTCCATATTTTAAGATGATATTTTTATTAAAAATGTTAGTTATTTTAATAATTATTGTTCTGAAGACAAATAAAAACAAAACGCAAAAAAATAATAAAAAGTATATATTTTTTAATTTCTCAGTATAACTTCTTTGGTTTAAGACTAAACATCTAAATAATAAATTATATTTATTAAGATATTAATAAATAATTTGGATAAGTAATTTTTTTAATATTAAATAAATCTGTATTATATTTGTGCAATTATAATTAATAATCTCAATTATTAAAAATGGCTAAAAGTTAAAAAAATTTGCAATTGATTTATTAGGTGTATATTATTTTTTTAAGTTTTTTTTATATTATTTTTCAATTAAATTTATTGTATGCATAATCTTATGAATAAATAATAATATTTTTAAAATAAATATACATACAAAGTTAAAATGTTAATAACATATACATACAAAATGTTAATATATAATTTCTAAGGACAGATATATGCGAATCATACAGTTATAGTCAACTTTCATAGTAAATATAAAAAATGTAGAGGTTTTATATTTAAAAGAAAAAATATAGATATATTGAAAAATATACAATATATTAAAATATTAAATATTGAAAATCTCTGCATTATATTCGTAAAGTATTTTTTATATTTCCTAAAGCATAAAGATTTTTTTTAAGAAAAATAAAAATACTTATTACTTAGATATTTTTATGATATCTCAACTATAGCTAAAAAGAATGTTTACGTTTATTTATATTTCTATTTGTAAATATAATATAATTAATTTAATATTTTATCTACAAAAAAAATAAAAAAAAATTGTATAGGTTTTATATCTAAAGAATGGAACTTTATCTAAATAGTATCCATTTAGATAATTATTCTATGGTTTATCTATGGTTTAAGAAATTTTCTTATTTGATTATATTTAAAAAAAGGTGCTAAAGTAAAATTTGTTCCAAAAATTTGCAATCAAAAAGCCAAAAAATTATGGAAAAAACTTTATTATTGAAACCTGACTCCCACACGAATGTAAAAGTTATAGATTCTTATTTGGAAAATATGATTCAAATGCCATTTTTAAAAATTTTCAAAGTTTTTTATATTTTATCAATACATCAAGTTCATAACACGTAAAGAATAATTTATAATCAAGCCTTATTTGTATCACGTATCCATATTTTACTTTGAATCACTACCGTGAGCACCCACACTCAAAGAAATTATAATATATAAATTTAAAAACCTTCTAAAGAAATGTTTAAAGTAGCTCTTTTAATAGACCCATAGTAGCAAACTATTTCTGATATTTACTAAGCCCCTTCTTAGAATCATTAAATAAATTGCTTCCAGGTTGATGACAAATACTAATCATAACATAAATTATTTTTAAAATATTTATATTTTTTAAGATAATTTCACTTAGAAAGTATCACACTTATATTATGACATATTACATATATCGCAGATCAGAAGTCGTTATAAAACTCGAGGTAATAGAGTCTTATTCTTTCTAAAATACTTTAATATATCACAGAAGGTCTTTTATATAGCTTTCTTTGATATAAATAAACTTTTTCTAGGCTAATAGTAAATGCTATTAAATTAAATAAATATTTTAAATAAAATTAAACTTGATTACGGAATAAGTTTAAATATAGAATAAACTTAAAAAATATGCATAATAAAGTGTAATATTATTTTAATGCATTTACATTTATTATTTTATATACATATACTATTTTCCTTATAGTTTATATACTTTCGATATTATATTAAAAATTTGGAAATTATTTTTAATAATTTATAAAAATATATAAATAAAATTTGTAAATTAATAAAAAATACGTAAATGTTAAAAATGTAAATAAATTAAATTTTTTTAAGTAAATTTAGTTATTTAGTATTCATATTTTATTCAAATGAAAATGTCGTAAATAATTCTTTAGTTACTAGTTATTATTCATATTAATTATAAATAAATCTAATAAAAATAATTTATTTTCATTTTTAAAATTTTGTATCTTTTTTATTCAGCTTTTATATACTTTTTAGATCACTTTTTTCTTAACTTTTATTATATTAAAAAAAATATTACGAAAACTGGTAAAAAAAATACATTTAAACAACTAATATATATATGGGTTGATAGCAATGTATATAAAAATATTAATTTTATTTGTAATTAAAAAGCAGAAAATAATAAATTAGTACATATGTATATATATAATAATAGAAAATATTAGAATAGAATAGAATATTATGGAATATTTTTTTATTATACATTTTATATTTTTATTATTTTATAAGAAAATAAATTTTAAATATTATAATAAAAAAAAATTTAAATATTATATTTAAATATATTTAAATATAAAACTTTATATTAATATAATAATAATAATATAATAATAATAATATAATAATAATATAATATAATAATTGATAATGTTTTTAAATAATAAAATGTAAATAAACAATTGTTATGAAAATAAGAATATTCAATATAAAAATTATTTTTATATTACAATATGTTGAAGACTATAATGTTTAGATAAAACTGAAAACTTGAAATAACATTGCAAAAAAAAAACTTTTTGTATATTGCATTTTTTTATAAATATATTTCAAAATAACAAACAGAAACTTTAATATTTATATATGGTATATTTGTATATATTACATTAAATATTAAATAAATAAAATATAAATAATAATATAAAAACTATTTTTATATTACAATATGTAGAAAAATATATTGTTTAAATAAAATTGAAAAAGTAAAATAATATTAAATAAAAAATTTTTTGTATTCTGCATTTTTTTTATAAAAAACAGAAACTTAAATATTTATTTACATTCGTTTGTATTATGTTAAATATAATTAATATTGTCAATAATATATGTAATAGTAGAAAAAAATATTTTACAATTATACCTCTCATTTAAAATATTAAATACCAAATAATTTCTTTAAATATAAATCTACACTTATTTTTTTTTCAAACTAATAAATTATTTTAACTTCAAGAAAAATAGACTCTTGAGAAAATTATTAAGCTTTGCAGAATACAATATACAATTATTTATAATACAACAATATATATATAATATTATTTAATAAATATAATATATATATATATATATATAATATATTAATTTTTAATTCATATGAAACTAATAAAATTGCAGTTTTTCTCAAAACCTTTAGTAATCTTATAAGAACCCTTAGAGAAAGTATTTTTTATAGAATTTTGGAATAGACTTTGTAAACTCTTTAAAACGATTTATTTGTTAAATATATTAAATAAACAGACAGTTCACATTACTCACCCTTTGCCATCGGGTGTCTTCTCGTGTATAATCCTTTGTGCACACAGTTGTGGATTTGGTGGATCCAATACACGCCCATTTGAGAACTGTGCCAAGCCAGCGCTTAGAACACTGAATAAACAAACACTTGCCAACACAAAGGCTTTCATTTTGCTTAGTAATAGTTTTATTTGCACTTTTCGGTAGAAATTATTTAGTTTGAATTTTGAATTAATGTGTTAAACACTTTCGTTTTCGTTTAGTTTAAAAGTAATTCACACAGCACACTTTTCGTCACCGCCTTGCCAACGTCTCAACGCAACGACCGAAATTATTGAAATGACATGGAATTTTTTATGCCACCCCGCTTTATATATGCAGCGACTCAAAGTCAAGTTGAGCGCGTTTAAGAAATTTCAATTTGTTTGGCTTATGCGATTGAGTCAAAGTTTGAGTTAATTTTACTTTTTTTTTTGTTTAAATTTATTTATTTATTTTTTTTTTGTTGTCAGATACAATGCAGTTTTTTACGCTTTTTAAAATAATATTTTTTATTTTTATTATTTTTTTTTTTAATTTACAAAAATAAAATATGTACAACGCACTTTGGTGCTGCGTCTACGTGCTTTAGTATTTCGCATTTGGTTTGCTGGTTTAATGATTTTTTTATTATTTTTTTTAGTTAATCAATATTAATATTAAATTCATAAATTCACAAAACAAATACATGAGAAGAAGCCATCTTATTGAAATGTACTTACTTACCGTATAAGCCCAGAAAGGAAAACCCCATTAATCCCATTAATTTTGGCATACTTGCGTTTTTTTTCCTGCTGCACAGCTTTTAAACTGCTTTTTTTTTTAATTTTTTCATATAATACTACACATTACATACCATTTTAAAACTGTTTAATTAAGTCAGGAATACTTTAAACCATTTTATTTTATTTTATTTATTTTTTTTTTGATATCCAAAAGAGTTAAGTAATTATGATGAAAAATATTGTTTAAGCCGGAAGATTTTCCTGAAGTGATTTTTGTTTGGCAAATACTCGCATCTTCAGATTTGCCGTATTCGGATTTAGTTTTTAAATTTTCAATGTGGTTTACTTTGCTTTTGTTTTATTATTAATTTTTTTTTTTTGCATATATTATATTGTTACTATAGATACTCTTTTCTTTTTTTACTACCTTTTAAGTATATTGTCACTTCGCAGCTGCATTCCGCGGCAGTTATCTTGCATTTAGTGATGTAATTTTTAATATTTACTAAAGCCTTTAGTGTTTACTTTTCATTTATATTTTCAAGCAATTTCGAAATCATTTATGCAATTTTATTATTTATTAATTAAATATTAAAATAATAAAATATTATTGTTGCGATTTACTATAGTTTAAATTAAGAACTTAATTTCTTCCGTCAAAACGGACATTGGAAAACAATTGAACACAATAAATATTAATATTAATATTTATTAATATTAATAATAATAATATTAATATTTATTAATATTAATAATAATAATATTAATATTTATTAATATTAATAATAATAATATTAATATTTATTAATATTAATATTAATATTTATTGTGTTCAATTGATTTTTAATGTCCGTTTTGACGGAAGAAATTAAGTTCTTAATTTAAACTATTGTAAATCGCAACGATAAAATTTTATTATTTTAATAAATATTAATATTAATATTTATATTAATATTTATTGAATTACAAATATTTTATACAATTTAATATAAATTAATTATGTATGAGTTAAAAACATATGGAGTTTAAAATATCTACAAAATTGTTAACAAATTTGTGTTTATTGGCATCGGCGAACTTCCTGCAATTTTTTTAAGGATCGCCAAAAGCCTAACTAGATAAGCGAATATGAAAATTTATTAGCTAGAAGGGCACGAGATATAATAAAAATTTTTAAATAATTTATAGAAATAACAACCAAATTTTATAGATAATTCCTACGATTATCAGTGATCTTGGGAAATATTATTTGTTGGACTACAAGTGCCAGGCTTAGAAATCATGCATGTCAAATTAGAAACGATGACTAATCGTGTTTTTCCCCAAGTAGCTAAGGCTGAACAAACTTTTGATGTTAATTTATTGTTTAAAATAGTTCATAATATTTATATTTTTATACAAAATTCTCTTTCCTATTCCATAATGCAGATTATTTTCATATGCTTAAACTATCATTGGGTAATAACAAAGTGGTTTTATTCCAGGCAAATCAATAATTAGTTATATTTTGGTAAGCAATTGAAAGGGTTGACTATAAGAAGCCAAGTAACAATTTTGGGACTGTTATTTAAATGAATTAACATCTTTTATGAACCCTGGTATTGTCAGGCCTATCTTTTCTTCAGTCTAGCGTTAGGATAAGTAATAAAACCAGTTAGATGTCAGCATAAACCGACATCTTCGTAAGATCCAAATCAGGTATAAAAAATCGTTTGTCATATGAAGCAGGTGGCATAAAAAATAGGCCCCCATATCAACGATGAAGAGATGAAGCATGTGGTGATATCGCCTTAAAATAAAAACATATAAAGCTGGTCAAGGAATCAGTATAGTGGGGTATAGAATTAGAGTGGTGCAATCTTTCATGTTTAAAAACTCACGCGAGTGACCACTTAAATCCAACAAAGATTTTTACAGTCAGTCTAGAATCTAAATCTGTGAATTCAGTAACCTTACCATAATATCTAAGCAAATGCTGTTAAAATGGTACAACTAGTATCAACGCATGAATCCGAATCCTTGCTATGCAGCATATAGCCTTAAGCTTAGTTTTATACTAAGGTCATAAGTACTATGAGCTAAGCTTAGTTTTATGCTATGATCATAAGCACTATAACCTTTCGCGTTCGTGAGAACAATTCTATGGAAGAAAGTTAGCACCAAAAGTAAGAAATGGAGATTTAAACGTAATCTTACAACGAATACTCATAAAAGGTTTAGAGTGAAAACTTGAAAGTTCTTAGAAAGATAAGATTTCACAGATATTCAAACAAAAATGCACCGATTTGCTTAGTAATTTGCTTAATAGCGTTTTTTATTATAAGGCAAGTCAAAGTTAAATGCTATTGAAACTAAATCTAGTAAGATTTACTAAACTTGTAATGGATCTGTTTTTTAAAAATGTTCTTTGATTGAGACTCTTGAAAAAAACAAGAAATCCGTTATGGAATATAAAAGCACTCTTCATGGAATAAAAAGAGAAACATATATTCGTATATATGAAATGAGTATTCTAAAAAATCTATTGCTAAAATAACAATTAATTTATAATTAAGTATTTTATGTACTACGGCAAGAATTCTATTTCGAATATAATGGGGACCCTCTTACCTTCTATTCGAAATAAATTTCAGGAGCGATAGGGTGAGATAAGAATACAGAAAAAATTTTCAAATCAAAAAAAAATTTTTTTTTCATGTGAATTCCTGGGCTCACCAAGAATTTAGATTAATTGTTCATATATAATTCTTGAACTACAAACGATTTACACTGTGAACAAATATGCATTATTTTCATTCTAAATATTGTCAAATTTTTTTTTTTGCTTATTCTTAAGCTACAATTGCTTTCACTGTGCTATTTTTAGAATTAACGTATAAACCATAGCTATAGAAATTTAATTAACTATTTTAATTTATGTTTTCAATTTATATAATAATCCTTGTGGAACATATTTGCTTTAGATCGGTGGTAATTCAAAGTTATAGCTGATCATCATTTAAAGTAAAATAGAATGTAAAGGCAAATTAAAAGAATGCCTACTGTTCAGCTTCAACACTGAAATAATCACTGAAATCAAATTTGTTTCTAAGTTAGAAGGGTTCGAATAGAAATGAAAAGACAACAACAAAAATTTTAGTTAATTTATTGACTATTATTTTTTTATGCGACCCTATGATCCACCTAGGAGTTAAAGGATTTAATATATATTGAAATATTGAAATATTGCTAAGGCCATCATCAGTGGTCTTAGTATACTCATTTCTATTCGAACCATTCTAACTTTTAAATAGTTGCTTATTGTCATAAGAAGCGTCACTTTCGGCAAGAAAAAATTAACATCAATAAATTTTTATTTCTTTTAGAAAGGAAATTTTTATAATGTGGTGACGTGATAATGTGATGACTTCAATAATGATTTTTATGATTAAAGTCATTATAAATTTGTACTTATGTATTATACAATATTCCATGCTAAGGGTTTTACATACAAATAAAAATAATACTATTAGATAGTATATACAATATGTTGCAATAGACAAATTTTCGTAGATACCATATAGTTATGTAAACTATTCAAATGCAATACGTCGGCATAACTGAAGTTACTTTACATCGCATCGCATCTAAAAAAGCAATTCAAGCGTTTTTAAGAAACAATTCTTCTGGTTTTTCTTTTTACTCATGATTAAAAAGATGGACCATCATTTGCGCTAACTCATAAGTAGTTCAATTGAAGATTTTCCTTCCGTGAAGACGTAAGACTTTAGTATTTAAGTGTGTAGAAATACTCACAATTACTCGTGATTCATCGGAGAGTAAAATTTTAATTATTTTTCACACAAAGCTATCTTTAATTATTTTGTATAATAATTTTCCCATGATCTGAATTGTTTAATTAAAACACAGTTTCCCAGAAACCTATTTTCTCTTATTTGGCATCCGAAATTGTTACATAAAAACAGGAACAATGTAGAAAAATTAAATTTTTTCATTTACGAACCAAGGTCAACAACAAATTTACTTGAATTTTTGCTTATTACATTAAAATTTCACCATAAAACAATAAAATAAATAAAAGATAAAAATTTCAGATATCAAAATTCATCAACGTCAATATTTTGTTCAAACATATCGCAACTATGTAAATGGCCGACGTGATAAAACTCAACTAAAAAGTTTTAACAACAACAACAACAACAACAACAACAGCACAGAAGTATCCGTATTGCATATCTTGTATCTTTCACCTGTGCATTGAGATGACAATGATATTGATATTTGCACAAAGCCAGCTAAGGAAAGGCCCTCCTATACATTTTTGCAAAGTAACTCGAAACCGGCATGAAATACGATTTTCGATGGGTAATATTTTTCACATGTTTTACAGCGCATAATAGTCACGTCACGTGCAGGCAAGCGAGAAATACATCAATGTTTCGGTAAATTTTGAATATAAAAGTTGAGTCAAAACAGGTCCATCGAACATACGAGTAGTGAAAATTTATAAATAATAGTATATAATAAAAGTACTGCAATCTAGACATTTGAAAATACTTAGATGGTTTTGTTTAATTGGTTTTCAATATATAGTATACCATAGTTTCAAAATACAATCGTATAGCAGAAATATATCCAAAAATAATATACTAAACAAGCAATACGTCAACGTTTTCTGACATATTCAATCATTTATATATCTATCTTTGTCATAGGAATCATCCAACATCTGCAATGTTAGTTATTTGATTGGTTCGAGTCACCATATAGACTCAATCCTGAGTTTGATAACCCACCGTCAATATCCTCATTGCTAACTAGTTGCTTAGTTCTTAAGTCGTTTGAATCCACTCCGATTCGTTTAGGAACATCTGAAATATGTTAATTGTTATTTGTGCTAGTTCCCAAAGATTATTGTAGATTTGTTTATCTTAAATAACTACCCTCCGCTTCTTAAGAGCAGGGTACGTATACAGAAAACAAAAAATAGTTTTATTTTCCCAAGCTATATGCCTACTCTTACACAGGTTAGAGTCAAGTAATTACTACCGACAATCTAAGGAGGTCTTTTATTATGTACATCTAACATACTGCTTAGTTGAGATTATATCTAAATGAGTGTTTGTGTGCATGTGCTAGACTTTTACATATAGAAAATGCTATATGAGGATATACATATTAATAACTCTTTACTTCCTTTAGTATTATGAATATCGGTTCTGTAAGAGCTTCTTGCATGAAAGATTACTTCCTTGTATATTCATGCGTTTATCTTTTGGGTTTATCTTTATATTCAGACGTTCACATCGGAGAAATATTGTCAGAATATTATACAAGAACAATGGAAGAGATGTTTCTTTCACATTCATAGCCTTTTGTGTTTATCTCTATTTTCCAATGTTCTGCGCTCCAGCACGGAGAAATATTGTGAGAATATTATACTAGAACTAACTACAAGGCTTACTATATTCTAAGTCGCTTGTGTGGACTTACAACTTAAGTTGATATAAGGAAAGTTTAAACTTAATAAAAAACAATTTAATCAGTTCCAATATAATATTGAAGGTTGAACTTCCACCTATTAAAAATTATCTCCGATGGAATTTTGAGAATCTGTAAATTGGGAGTTACCCTACAATAATGTGTAATTAACATTTGATGATGGATTAAATCTTAGAAGAATTGGAATAATATTGCTAATTATTTCAGTAAGAGCACAAAACACAATAGTTTGTAAAGTCTGAATGCAAATAATATAATTATTAATTATTATATTATTATAATTCAAAAAAATTAAATAAACATATTGGAAAGAAACCATTATTATATATATATAATATAAATATATATTTGTATTAAATATTTATAATATCAATATGTAATTATACTAAATATATATAACATAAATATATACTTATTAAATATATACAGCATACATATATATTTATTAAATATATGTATATAATATAAATAATATTTATTTAAATAATATTTATGACAAATATATATTTATTAAATACATACATCATATGTATATATTTATTAAATATATATGCCATAAGTATATATATATATTAAACATTTATGGCATAAAAATATATTTATTAAATATATATAATATAATAATACATTTACATTAAATATTTATAGCATAAATATATTTTTACATTAAATATTTATAGCATAAATATATATATTTATACTAAATATTTATAACATAAATACATATTTATTAAATATATATAACATAAATATATACCTATATTAAACATATAATTTGATAGTATATTTTTATGATATATTAGAAGAAACTGTAAGATCTCTCACGGTGTTGGATTGTAGGTCTTCATGAAACTTTTTGAACTTGTGATATGCAATGTAAAGCTGACACATTACCGATGCATATCACGACTACGACGTATGTTAATCCAAAATATTTCTGAATACCCTTCAAAATGAAAGTGAATTTATCTTTAATGCTAATCTGTCAAGTACCTGCACATAAGCGCATACCGAAACCAACTCAGCTGTTTAAGTTATGCACGAGTATCTTAACACATTACATACCAGCGCTTCTGCCCAAATACGCGGTACTAAGTACCGATCGCAGCCGTGCCCATATTTGCGCATCTTTTGTGATGAAATTGTGAAATTTTTCTTTCCGCATTTCTCATACTTCCAAATGCCTGCCCAATGCCTGCAGTAGCGCGACCAGCACTTGCTACCTAAATCCGAAATTAGTAAAGTAGAAACCCGCATTTTTTGTATTTTGACACTTTTTACTTTTGTTAATGGGATTAACTTATTCCATATATTATATATATATTTTTATATAAAATTTTTTAACAAAATCTGCTAATAGCCGTAAATGAGCAGCGTGCGGGCGGGCATAACGAAACTTACCGCCAAATGTCAGTTGTGTGTATTGTGCGCACCTTTGCGTGATTTATTAGCAATAATAAATTTTTTTATATCAGTCAGATCTGCACAAATATATATAATATATTTTGTATATAATATAGCCAATTTTAAAGTTGTCAGACGTGTCAGTTTTGCGGATCTTATATATGAAGACACTGAACATTTTCTTTTTTTTATATATCGACTTGCATAATTTTTTATTTAGTGGGGAATTTTGCCTTTAGGCGCAAATTAATACCCGAACTGCGTCTGCATTTGCACTTGTAACTTGCCACCTTTTTAAAACTTTTTTAAATTATATACAATTATTAGTAATTTATTATATATGATTGATTTATGTTTATAAACATCGAAACTAGATCATAAAAGTGTTTACACTCTTACTTATTTATACAAGGTGTCATTAAAAAGTAATAGAAATTTTTAGTTTTTTCAAATAATTATCATTAAATCCTCATTTTGATAATATTTTGTCATTTTGTTGAAAGATCTGTCCCCTTAGAGATTACTATATTTATTTATGCCATAGTTTCCATAGTTTCCAGTTTAAAACGTGCTATTAAAATACCATTTTAGATGTGTTTGTGAGCTTGCTCGATGATTTCGACTTTATCTCATCAAAGATGGATAACACTAGTTTAAAAAGGAAATTTAATTCCATTATATTTTTTCTACAATTTCGGTAAAAAATTTAATTCATATTAATTCATAATTATTGTATTTGACTGATTTAGCACCGCCTGGGTTCTGGTTATTCTCTACCCTCTACCCTAGGATGTCCTCATCTTCGATGAAAGGACGAGGTGACAAATGATATGAAGGCATTCGATACTACCAACTATTGACTGTAAGCCACAATTCGGACTGGCTATAGGAGGCCACGTCTATAGCGGTGTAGGAAGCCGTGTGCAATGGCTAATCTCCTCGGGGATTGTCACCTTGATGTAGTGAGGGGCCTCAATAGTTGTGATATTTTCACCAGGGGTAGCGTGGCTACTGGTATGATCACCCTTGCGATAAAGTTTTGAAGGAGCAATAGAAGTAAATGCAATCAATAACTTTTTCAGCGTCTGTTTCACCAAGCTAGGTGCGGCTGGAGCGGGCGTCTGTACTTGAATCAAGAGGCTTGCAATACAATTTTTTTTTTTTTTTTTTTT
>NC_051847.1:152897882-152928707 GCF_002237135.1 Teleopsis dalmanni
TTTTTTTTTTTTTTTTTTTTGATATCGGACCTGGGGGAAAAATCTTCAAAAGATACAAATGGCCCGTACCATTTGCATGCCCGATTCATGCACGACTCAAATTGAGTCATACATGCCTACGGACTAAAAAGTCCCCTACATTCTCAACTCAAAATCCTGAAAATCCCTGCAGTACGACCAATAAAGGTATTCCTTCACAGGGCAGGTTAGAAGAGCACTTAGCGTGCATTCACTCCGATTGTGTACTAAGTATTTCGTCCGCTCTAACAGTATTTATTGTTCTAGAGATTATGCTCTTGTAAAAGCTCCATTCTTCGATGCTTGCCAACATCTGCATTACCATAGTAGAAGGGCTGGATTCCCCAATTAGTGTCTCTAGATTTTGTCTAGTATCTACGAATCTTATACATTCTCTAATTATGTGGTCAGGACTCTCAATTTTATCTGGACAGGACTGGCAGTACGGGTTACTTGCTAGCCTAAACCGGTATAAGTATTCACGGAAGCAGCCATGCCCCGTAAGAAACTGTGTTAATTGAAATCCCAAGTCTCCAGATCCTCGGTTAATCCAAACTCTTATATTTGGAATTAACGAATGCGTCCATCTTGATTTTTGGGAATGATCCCACCTATGTTGCCATTCATTAAGGTATTTGTCTCTTATATCTAGATAAGACTCTGCCAGAGATTGCCCAGTTTCAGTCGTTCGCCGACGAGAGCGCTGTAAGAAATTGTCTCTGGCCAAGAACGCTTCAAGGTCTATTGGCATGCGTCCAGCCAATACTCCCGCAGCATCGTCCGATACTGTACGGTAAGCACGGCAGATGCGTAGGTTTGACAATCTATGTGCACTTTTCATTACACGTGAATACGACTTAATGGTTGTAGCATGTGCCCACACCGGAGCAGCATAAAGCATCACCGACTTGGAAACTGATGCTAAAAGAACTCTAGCGGTGTCCTTGGGACCTCCTATATTTGGCATTAATCGAGATAATGCGTTGCAGACACGTGATGCTTTATCTCCCGATTGTTTTAGGTGAGTTTTGAAACTCAACCTACTATCTAAGGTTACACCAAGATATGTAAGTTGGGGGCTAGATTGTATATCTACTCCACCCACTTTAATTGAGAGTTGTTCAATCTTTTTCCTACTTGTGATTAATAGCACCTCAGTTTTATGTTCAGCAAGCTCTAATCCGCTGTATTGCAGCCACGATTTAGCTGCTGCAATAGTAGCGCTGCAATTCCTAGCCACTTCGTCTAGAGTTTTTGCAACCACTACTATTGCAATATCATCTGCATACCCAACTACGTGCACTCCGTCCGGCTTTTCGATTCGAAGGATACCATCGTACATGATATTCCAAAGAATTGGCCCTAGAACTGATCCCTGGGGGACCCCTCCCGTAATCCTATATATTTTGGGTCCGGATTCTGTATCATATAAGAGTAATCTGTCTTTAAAATATGATGTTATAATTTTCAAAAGATATTCTGGGACTCTCATTTTCATCAGTGCATTTAAGATGCTACTCCACTCAGCAGTGTTGAAAGCATTTTTAACGTCTAAGGTCACTACCGCGCAGTACTTTTTAGTACCACCTAGCCACCTTACGCCCTTAGTAGCTTCCTTTGCAATGTTGCATACATGTAGTACAGCATCAACAGTACAGCGTTTAGGTCTAAAGCCAAATTGGTTATTTGATAGACCCTGACTTGCCTCTGTGAATTTTTCTAATCTAGAACTTATAATTCTTTCAAGGACCTTACCTGCAGTGTCTAATAAGCATAAAGGTCTATAAGATGATGGCAGTTCTGGGGACTTATTACCTTTAGGAATAGGCACCAATCTTTGCTTTTTCCAACACGAAGGGAAGATTCCTTCCTGTAGGCAGCTGTTGTAAACATCCGTAAATATAGAAGCTTGTTTTTGTATTGCCTTCTTCAGTACAGTATTGGGGATTCCATCCAAACCAGGAGATTTATTGGGCTTAACTCTGGAAGAAGCGGCTATGACTTCAGGATTTGTAACCGGAGGTATCTCATTTAAATCGGTGTTTATCGGTATTAAAATTCTAAGTTCTCCCTTTTTTGGGAACAAATGTTTCACGATATTCGCCATTATTTTAGGACATGAAGGTACCGAGCCTCTTAACCTCTTAAATTTACGCATTACTATTTTGTAGCCATCGCCCCAGACATTTTGGTCTACATCATTGATCAGAGTTTGAAAAGCTTGATTCTTACTCCTAATAATTGCCTTTTTAAGTTTAGATCTGTTCTCTCGGTATTTTTGTAGAAGCCTTTCCGCATCTACTCCCGATCTGTGACGTTGAAATTGCCTACGGGAGGCAAAGCACTGAGATCTTAGTAAAGCTATTTCTTCCGTCCACCAATAGTTTGATGGGCGCCCATTACCTCTGCCTTTTCTTGGCATTGATGCATCACAGACGTTGCATAATTCCTTCATAAGGTGATTTGATTTTTCAAAAGCATCCCCGACTCCGAAACTCATGTTTTCGGTCATGAATTCCATTATCTCTGTGGCAAGATACTTAGTTTTCCAGCCTATTTGCTGTGCTTTTCTCTGCGATTTTTTCAAAACAAACTTCTCTTTTAGCGATAAGGAAAAAAGAATTGCATGATGGTCGCTGTGGGTGTAGTGGTTTGTTACATTCCATTGCGAACCCCTTACTAATGACGGGCTGACAAAGGTGAGATCTATGTAGGAAACGCCTCTACCATTATCGAACGTTGGGCTATGCCCATTGTTCAGTTGTATTAGGTTTAGTGAGGTAAACGTTTCTAATAGGGCTCTACCTCGGCGCGTTGTATTACTACTGCCCCATTCGACTGCCCAAGCATTGAAATCCCCTGCAACAATGATGGGAGTTTTGTTTCTGATTGTTCCTGATAGCCTATCAAGAAACTCTTCAAATCTCTCTTGGGAGATATTTGGGGATATGTAACAGCTGCACACATAGATACCCCGGATTCTGACAAGTACTAGACCTTCTTTTTGTATCAATACTCTTGGTTCAAACACTATGTCCTGTCCTAGCCAAATGGCAGCCTTTGCAGTAATATCTTGTACCCATTTGGAGGTTTCTTTTGATTTGTAAAACTCACTAATTATGAGTACATCTGTCTTTAATTCCAAAGCTGTTTGGGATAAAAGGTCTTGGGCAGCTTCGCATCGATTTAGGTTCAATTGCAGAAATTTAATCATTTTTTGGACTTAAGCTCCTGTATAGCCTTCCTGTAGAATTCACATTTGGAACTTCTTGAGTAGTGTAGATTGCCACCGTTGCAGTTTTCCGGACGTAGGATGCATTTTGGTTGCGCCGAGCACGTTTTTGCCCTGTGACCATCTTGTCCACATCTCATACATGTGCCTGATCTGTCATTATCGCTTTTGCACTGTCTAGCAGCGTGTCCAAATTGAAGACATTTGAAACACCTCATGGGTGTGATATGCTTTCTGATCCTACTGCGTACCCAGCCAACTCTGACTGAGGCAGCTGCAATCAATATACTGGCATCCTTAGTAGGAAGGTCAATAATTGCTGATCTTGTGCTGTCCCTTGCGGCACGCCAAAACTTGACGTTGATGTCACTTACATTTATTGCTGGAAATTGATCAGCAATCGCCGCGCGCACCTCTTCGTTGGATGTTATCTCGTCCAAATCCCTGCATTCTATTAGGGTGTGCTGTGTTAAAGATTTTTCACTAGCACAATTCTGAAGTGTGTTTTTCATTTCATTGCAGAAGTCCTTCGCTAAATTTCCAGCTTCTTTGGTAAGCTGAATCAATATGTCCCCCTCTTTAGTTTTTCGGATTTTGTTCACGTTTTTTCCGAATTCTTGTAGCTCTGGTTTTGTTTTAATGATCTTTAACATTTCAGCGTAAGACTTGTCTGCCGTCTTACTAATGAGAATTGCTTCCGGTTTTACTCTAGGCGCTTTAATGAGGTCCAGATTTGGCACAGTTTTCCCTTTTTTCTTTTGCACTAGCTGCCATTTGTGAAAATTCGTTTCCTGCTCCTTACTTCCAATTTCCCTAATTTGGACTTTGGGTGGTGGACCGTTCGGTTTTTCTTTCGCAGCACGCTTTAGTGCTCCCTGAGTTTGCACGCTAATGGAAGCTACACTCTTAGCCACCAACGGCACTTGTGGCCCCCTTTCTTGTTCCGTCTTATACATCTTAACTATCTGTGCAAGCAGATCCCGCATATCCTTATTAATATGCCTTTGTGATTCCATCATCGCAGATAGTTGTACCAGCTTATCCTCTACACTATCGTCAGGCTTGGGGGATAAAGGTATGTTTAATACCTCCTTCTCCATTGTTTTTTGTACTGCGTTTTGTTTCCGCAGAGGTGATGTTTTTTGCCCACTCATACCTTTTCGATACCCTATTAATTTAATTAGATTTAATTAAATTAAAAGGGTATCCTAAATTAATTAAATTAAAATAATTTAATACCTGTAAATTTCAAATGCTCAAAATTCCAAATTCAAGTAAAAATTAAAATTTGCTAATAAATTTAAAATTTGCTAATTAAATTAAAATATTCTGCTAAATTGCTAAATCAGTGTACAAGATTACACGATTGTTTAGGTTTTTGTGTAACAATTGGTCTAATTATTTGATCGTTTTGTAACACTTATTCACTTTATAATGTTTCTGTTTAATAATTTCAATTGCTGTCTCTATCAGCTGATTTTATATGTGTGCAATTATTTTGCAAAACAAAAAAGCGCACAAAGTCAAACAAATTCAATAAAAATAAAAACAAAATATGTAAATTCAAAAAGTTGAATAATTTAAAATGAAATTTTTTAAAAAATAACACTTATCGGCTGCAGCTCTTTATCGCTCCAAGTGAGTACATTATATTCCACCGCATTTAAGAACTTTTTGTTGTTACAACACTTCAATTGCAGGAAATATATACCGAACTAGCGGACCGCACTCGAGACGCATGTATTCGCGGCAAAAACAAAACTTTACGCTGTATACTACATGTAGCCATATGTTTATGTATATACAATGTTTATATACATAACATGCATACAAACATGTTTATCGGTTCATTTGTTTATCTGTGCGATTCAATGATTTTACATTTGTACTTGAAGTTTGAAGTTAAGTTCTTCATTGTTTAAGTGCAAATTTAAGCAAATATATGCATTTCACGCATATTCAGATTTTAATTTATGCCTTTTATATAATAAAATTAATTTAATCATAATAAATAAATGAAATGTTATTGCTTTCAATATTGTCATGCAATAATGAGTTTAATGAATTGTGTTTACTCTCGAATGAATATCATTATTTTTGATAAATGCTTGCCTGTTATGTCTTTTAACAAATAATTTCATTTTCAATTAAACACGTATCTAAATAAATTTCTTATTGATTTCAAACGGATGTAAATATCTTATCTTTTCGTATCACTTGATATCAGCATTACTTAAATATATAAATTTAATGAAAATGTTGCTGCAATCGCTATTATTTCATTTATAAAATAAACATATGAATCTCATCAATATATGCAATTGGTTAGGATAGCTAATAAATCGCTTAATTTATTTGTTTAATTTTAAAATGTTTACTTAAATTAAGTTAAAAAACAACACTCCAAGAAGTATAGAGCAATTAATTTAATGAATATTTAATTGATAAAATTTTTTATATTAGATACACAACATATAATATGGGAAAAAACAATTTTATAAATATTTATCATTTTCTTAGGCGGAGAAACCAATCTTCCGGTATGATCGCCAAAACTGGAAACTTGCAAGCTAGCTGAGTATTGAATACTAAATCCTTAGTCCTTGATTACAAAACAATAACAAAGAGAATATTGATATTTCTATATTATATTGATATATATTTATTATATCAATATAATATTATTATTATATTTGTTAATAATATTGATATATATTTTATATTCTCTCTCTCCCTCTCACTCTTTCTCTTTGTCCCTCTCTCTCACCCTTTCTTTCTGTCCCACTATTTCTCTCACTCACACTCTCTTTCATTCATTCTCTCTCTCTCTTTCTTTCACTCTCACTCTCTCTGTTCAATCTAAAGAAATTTATTAAGGAAATAAAAATCTTGATACTTTTTAGGCGTTTTTTTTTCTCCTTTAAGCTTGATAGACTATATAGCCTTATTATTTCTCACATTAATTAACATATTCTTCTAAAATAAACTTTGTATTGATGAGATTACATAAATAGTTGTGGTACAAAGGCGCAGAGGCGCTTATGTGCCTTTAAATTATTATTATTCCAGCTGATGTCATAGATAAATACATTATTTCATTGTATTTAATACACTTTTAAGATCAAATTCTAATAAAAGTATTGTATATTACAACTCATTTAAAAATATATATGAAGAAAAAATCTTTTAATTAAACAATACATGACTTTGCTACAAGTTATCTATGTGAAGAGTATTGACGCTTCTGCAGAACCAAGCCAACTTTTGCCCCAACTTTGATTAAATAAAATCTGAAAAATCTGAGGGTGAATGGGTTACAGCTTCTCTAAGAGAATTGCATATCAAACACTTGATGTTACAT
The DNA here is from genome assembly GCF_002237135.1 of Teleopsis dalmanni. Lineage (NCBI taxonomy): Eukaryota > Metazoa > Arthropoda > Insecta > Diptera > Diopsidae > Teleopsis > Teleopsis dalmanni. Next base: position 152,904,494 of record NC_051847.1, read on the forward strand.
AGGTTTGTGTGTTTTTGACCCAATATTTTTCTACTCAAATTTTGTGTACTGTAGCAACAAAATGACAAAAAATTTACCAAAACAAATGGAGAAGAATTAAGGAGGAAATAAAGAAAGCAAAAATTTTGAAGAAATATCACTAAAGAAAATAAACTTGCCAAGAAAAAGAATCCTTAAGCTTAGCAAGTAGGAAAATAAAATATTTTGTTTGGCACGGTAAGTAGTATTTGTTACTTTGCCCACTACTTGGACTTACAACAACGCCAACATGTGTCACTTAGATTCTATCCTTAGGTATTCTTAGTTGTGCGTATGTGTGTATGCTTTTTGACAGGATTTTTCTTTTTCGCCACAACAAAGCTTATGTCTACTGTTTGTGACATGCCAAAGGAGCAATGGCACTAACGAAAGATCAACAAAACATAGGAGAATGGAGTAGGAAATAAGCGAAAGGATAAGAAATTAGAGGTTTCTAAACAAAGCTAAAGTGCAACGGTAAATTGTGCCACTGCGTTGGATTAATAATGGAAAATGGTTCTTAAGTGTTGATAAACAGTAAGGAGCTGAGTATGGTTTACTTAGTGCTCAACTCTATACTCTTTTGCTGTGAGGAGTTTCAAATTTTTCAATTCTTTCCATTGACTTTTGTTAAGCGCTGCGGTACTATATCCATTGGTAAATAGCTAGAGTACAATTTTTATAATTTAATCATAAACATAAAGTTTTTATGATTTTTCTGTATATTTGTTCTATAAAAATCAGAATTGCAAGATTTAAAAGCACACACCTTTAAAAGCGCATTCTAAGCACGTAAAAAATTTGGTTTAAGTTTTCATGTGTCATTTAATGAATTTATTACTAATATTGGAAAAAGCAAACATAAGTGGATATATCCAATGACAAACCAATATTTTTTGATTAACCAATTTTTGAAAATGAAAATGCAATTGTGGTGCATTTGTTATATTAAAAGCAAAACAAAAAAAAAGATTTTTAATTAATTAAGTGTCCATAATTAAGCTGTCAATTAAGTCAGGGCAATCAGTAATTAAACCGATATTATTTTATTATTTTCCATAAACATTGAAAACCGAAAGCCTTAATTTTAAATTAAATTTTCATTAACAAATATTTAAAAAAATCCCGACAACTGACTCCGCGCCATTGTATAAATTATCTGTTGGAAATTTGCAAAATTATAAAATAAAATGAATATGAGTTGAAAATTTCATATTTATGCATTTTTATGCATGTTAAGTATTTAACCTTATTAAGTTAATTTTAAGCAGTTTTAACGAGTTCATTCTACAAATGCATTAAACACACTTTCCAAACAGGATACTGAAACATAAAACTGAAACTTTCATATCCTTAAAAAACGCTAAAAGTCACACTTATTTTTTTATTTTTCATTTTTATTTTTATTTTCATTTTCATTTTTGTTTTTGTAATTTTATATTGTTTATAAGTTTTCTCGCCTGTCGCATCCATGCTTACTTTACTTGTTAACTGAGTTTTTTCGCATTTAATTTTTGTTGAAGATAAGCCATAAAAAACACATGTGCTTTTAAAAATTCTTGAGATGTATATGTAATCTTTTTTAAAACAGCATATATCTCTACATATATACGACTACATATGTGTATTAACAGTTTTATAACATTATATATACCACGTTTGAGTGCTTTTGTCATTTGAGATTTTTACATTTCCATGTCCTTTCAGTACATACGAATGATTTCTTATTTTTTATTTTTATTTCGCTTCGTTGTCATTTTACTGCAGATACTTTTCACTCGAAACGAGTATGAAGACAAAAGTACGAGTATTTAAAATGATATATCATTTTTAATGCTTTTACGCTAATAAGAACTTGTACTTTCACTCAAACATTGAATATCACACGCAAATGATTTTAAGGACACATTTTTAAAATCATATCAGCTTTAAGCTGACACTTTCACTTAAGAATTTACTACGTTTTGTTTTTAAGTTTAAATGCTGAATATATAATATTAATTATTCAAAAGGATTTATTTTGAAGCAAAGCATGGGTAACTACTACAATTAAAAGATACTCATATGTCCAGCAAATTATTTTGGAAGAGTGTGAGGATTATAAACTTTTAATTGATTTCATTATAATAGGCAGTTGTTTAATGAATAAATGTATAACCACCAATTTGTCAGCCATCTAATTACAAAAAACCTAGTTTTAAACTACTGAAAAATTAACCACTTGCACTTATTTAATTTTAGCAAAGCCTTCGGACTTCAAACTCTACGTCTCAAATAACTGATCTGTATCAAGTCGCAATAGGTCTAATATATAGTTTTTTGGTTTCATACTCTGAAGTTATTTCTTGAATTTTCTCTTCTAGAGACTAACAATAGGCACTTTAATCTTAAAACTACTTCATATACATCACAAAGTTATATTACCTGATGTTTCTTGATATTCTAATTTTTTTGTTTTTTTAGAGTATAATATTAGTGACATAATGGTTACAACATATCTTTACGATTTAGAATCAGAATCAAGCGATTGCACAAATCAAGTGGTGACCATTGCGCAAATAGAAAGGCATGTTATGAGACTAGGTCAACCCTAAAATGACTCACCTCGAGGCTGTGGCTCTACAGAATAGGAGAAGACAGTGCTGCATACAATGTGTCAATGCTATTTTTTAGCTAGGAGAAAATCAAGAATCTTCGGAGCCCCTTTTCTCACCAATCTGACCAAGCTGTCATCCTGTAATAATAGGGACATAACCAAATTTATAGAACTGTCAGTTTGATTTTCCTTTACCTAATGGTTGTATACTAATTTCAATATTTATACGTACCAATGCTGTTCCTGTGGCACCACAATGGGTCATTATTTGAGCTCAAGTTGGCTTTTTGGAAACAAGGCCGCTACCTACCTACTTTACAGAGTTTTAGTGCTTTTGCGTAATTTCTTGATGATTACCGAATAATTTTTCATATTAAAATAAAATTAAAGCACATGTTAATGATTATTAAGTATTATTAATAAATTATTACTTATTTGTTTTCACAACGTACATATGCATCAATTCTCACTCCTAATTCCTAATGCAATATCTAAATCCTACTCAAGCGGATTAAATTAATTGATGTTATTGTCCTTTAGGGCTCATCCAATTTGTGCTTTATGCCAAAACCTTATGCGAAACCCAATTAAATATTTATTTGATCTGTTAAAGCATTTATATGCATTGAAAACAATAAAGGCATTAAGTCATAAACGAATTTTGTTAATAGTCTTAGATGAATTTTTTCTATTGATGAAAAAAAAAATAGCATTAAGTAATTAAAGCTAAGAAAACTTTTGTTTTAAAAGTTAAACCAGTATTTGCTGCTATTTAATTATACTTCTATTTTTAATTGCAAATTTGTTTCTTTTAATTTTTTGCAACTTCTTTGCTTCTTTGTATACTTTATGATGTAATATAATTAATAACATTAAGATATTTTTTCGGGCAATGGATTTATTCAAAGACTGTCGCATTAATCTTGCTGCTGTCAGTCATACAGAAGGACATAGGACACAGCACACAGGCCACAAGCAAAAGCAACTAACTGACAAGGCAAAGAAAAAATCGTAGCACACTTTTCAGCTGAAATTTGTACTGCTTTTGTTGTTATTAGTTTTACTAGAAAATCTGAAAAAGAAACCAATTAGTCCTTCAGAAACTTTTTATTGTGCAGAATCTTCTCTAATTTTCTTATATAGTTTTTGTTTTTTTTTGTTTTTTTTTGTTTTTGTATTTTAGTATTCTGTTTTATTTTCGCAACTAATATTAGAAGCAGTAAAAATTAATGGTCAGTAAAAATTGCTTAAAATGCTGTGACAAATTAATAAACATGAACTGTGAAAGACGTGTGGAGTTGGGGGGACTCGGTGCAGTACAGTGACTGTCACATTTTGTAACTTAATTTAATAAATCACTTAAAATACTTTAAAGTGTTTAAAAGTCATAGAAAATATTTACAAATTAATTTTGTCAAGTACTGACCTACTTTATGGCTGACAATTAGAAAACTTTAGGTTGGAGCATATACAAGCAGCAAATAAGAGACATAGTTAAATATGAGATGGAATTTTTTTAATGCAGCATTGCATTTGAATCTGTAGCTACTATTGCAGAACTTAATCGTAGTTAACATAGGCTAAATAAGTTATACTATTTGTTTTGCATGGCTAACAATACAATGGGATTCTTTTGAGTACTCTAAAAACGCAACGATTGTTGCAAAAGACGATAAATCTATTTGAGCATTTTTATTGGTTTTGTATGCAGGTAACATGATGATGCACTTACTGCCTCTATACGTACTGCAGTTAGACTCTATACTGTATACTAAAATATACAAAATGTATTACAAGTATTTTAACTGCTCTTCGGACTACGAAGACATAAAGCCATAAAAACTTTTACTGCAATTTGCAGTTGTGCCTATAAACTTTGTTGGCTTGACTTCTAGTAACAACTTTTAGTTGCTGACTTACTGTTTACTATTCGTACTTATGCATTATTTAATAGTGAATTTCTAATAGAAAACAATAAATTTTTGATTTTCTTCTTGTTTATGTAAGGATTTTTATTGACTTAATTTGCAACAAAATCTATAAAGTATTTTATGATTTATGCTTTTTTCGAACATTTTATAATTGAATTTTCTGACGTTTGTTGGTTTTAAATAAATCTGTTTTGATATATTTACTCATTCTCATGACTAAATTATATTGAAATTCATGATATTTTAATTGAAATGCCTTAAGGAAGCTTTGGAAGAGTATAAAATAAATTTTGGCATATGTCAAGTTAAACGATATTGTGGTTTTTTCAATCTAAAAGGTCAATTGAATTTACTTAAGCCAGAGCATGTTATTTTAATAATAAATAAAATATGAGTTATATTATTATAAAATCACTTTTGAGTAAGGTCTTTTGATATAGAGTTGTTGTGATTTATGAAGAATTTGCTTGCAATTAAATATTTATGAGTTAAATACGTCTTTTAATTTAAAACTTTATGTAAGTGACTTAATAAAAAGCACATAAATTTACTTTCGGCAACATGAGATAATGTAATATAATAATGAAAGCAAGCAACAGTTCCGGAAACTGTTTATATGCAATTGATTGACATTGGAAGGATACTCAAAGCGTTCATCACACCAGCAACTTTAATTTCATGACTCATATATGCACAAAGGAAAAAATTAACAACCTGAACATATTGTTATTGCTATATTATTGGTCTATAAAATAAAGGCTTATGACTGAAATCCGGTATAATGGCAGCATAGATACATATTTTTATGATATAATTAAATCGATAATGTGAGAAGTGCAGCCTTAAATATGATGCTTGCTAAGTTCATGTGTTCATGTGATAGCATATATAAACTTAACATTCAATATAAATGTTTCCTTCATATATTTTAAACACAAGTATACATATTGTACAAATATTAAAGCTTTTACAGAATCCTTTCCTTCGTTAAGAAATAAAAGTTGGTGAAGTCTAAAAAGAATAAAAAGTTATTTTTGGTTATCTGAAAGAAAATGTTTTTATAAAAAGTAAAAAACTCTATGTATTATGCTAACTTATGGTTAGTAGTTTAACAAAATTTCAATTATTTTTACAATGGAATGGTATCTGCTTTGTACAGATATCAGCGTCATTTGCAGTCGCTGCACGCATACCAAAAATTCAATTCAATATGCAACCAAATCTATGGAAAACGGCAACCACGTTGAAGAACCATTATAAGTAATGCACTGAAAAGGATAAGAAAGCGTACGAAATTCTATGCTTGGTTTAATTTAAGCTATCTTAACACTTGAGATTTTCTTCCTGTTTTGCAGAAGGATAATGGCAGCAGATAGCAGCTGGGAAAATACGCTACAACTACTAATAGCTGCAACTTAAAAATATAATCTCTTCTTTTGCACATTTTGCAGTATTCAATAGGGAAAAAATCAATTCCATAGAAACTTACAATAAGCCAGCATAACTGACCTTAAAGAATGGATAGAAATTTTTATTGCAAAGTAATATAAATATAAATATATTCTGCATAATCTAATTGCTTGATACTATATTTGTATACTTTTACATTGAGATAATATAATATTATTTATGAGATTAATTTTTATAAAAGCAAAAAATTTTGTATATTTATTAAAATTTGAAACTACTTTTTAAAAATTTAAACGGAAATGAGTGTCAGTATTTTATATGCAGCAATATTTAATTCGAATTAACTATTTATTGAACAAAAATATCTTGTACTGAGTTAAGAAATCTAATATTCACAATTTCTTAGTTTGAAATGCTGGCAAAGTTCAATTTTTGTTTAAAATAATTAAAAATATTCCTGAAGTTAGAGTACTTAAAGGTCATATAATGACTGTTATATAGGGTATGCTCGAAAAGTAATGAGTGTTCTGAATTTTGAAACCTTGTACTTCTTTAACAAAACTAATTAATTTTTAGTGTTTTGGTTGCACTAACAGTATCTTAAGTTTTTCTCACTAAACAACTATAATGTCCCTCTTAGTAAAACGACACTGAAGTTGTTGGCAGAGTATCTGACGAGTCAGCACAATCTGTATTATTATCTTAATAAGCAGCGTCTCTTTAACGAGGCAAAATGTTGTCTTTTCTTCGAAGTGGATAAGACCTCTAATCACATACTTTGTGACTGACCGGCTTTGGTCTGTGTCAGAAAAAAAAAACTGCTCGGTCAGGACTTCCTATCCTTGCCCAAAGTTAAAATGGCATCAACAGCTAATATTTTGGATTCTATTTTAAAGAAGAAATACCTACTTTATTCACTTAGTCTCAGTCAGTTACACAAAAGGACATTTATGAAGACAGTGTTGACTTCTCTTCAAGAGCCAGTTACCTACTGATATGCTATTTTATTTTAAGGAGATTTTATTGGAAGAAAGATCTTGTGAGAAGTTTCAATGAAATTTAGTACAACCTTACAATTTATATATTTAAAGAGACTTTTGACGACGACATCATGTCACAGGGACAAAAAGTTTTTTGTGTTCAAAAAATACTTCAATATGGGGTTTATCTTTTCTATTCCAAATTAATTCCTTGCGATATATTATATAATTTTTACTTTTAAATAATTATTTCATTTTATTTTTAATTTCAATTTTATTTCAACATTAAACTCAAATTATTATAATCTTAAATAAATATTAGTACTGTACAAAGTGCCTCAGTTTACCATGTTTGGTCGACCAGGTAAAGATACTCGTGGTATAAAGCTTAAATTTAAAGCATGTTCCTTTGTCGTCTGTTTAACAAAACTGCAGGATTATAGTAAAATGAAATTGTTTTTATTAAAGGGAGAATATATAAGTACAATATAAATTATTTAGACAAAACAGAAGTTGGTGTATGCATTCGCAGGGAAGTAATTAACACACTAACAATGTCTGCCATTTTAAAATATTTACCAAATTCAACTTTTGTAAAACTTTAGAGCTCAGATTAAACTTAAAAACTTGCTACTGAAAGTGCAACAATTTTATTTCTTATTCATTTTAATACTGCATACCGATTCATTCAACCGTTTCTATTCCCCCTCCTCGTTTGACTTTCGGCAAAAAGTTTGATTGCAACTTCACTATTGCCGTCGAAAGCCGTCGAAAGCAGCATGCAACGAAATTACTAATTACTTGCATTATTAAATTTCAAAGTAAACGTCTTGGCACTTGCACTCCAATAAAATTTACTCATAAACTTTGCAAGTATTAAGTGCTAATTTAAACGGATTATGAGGATTAGGAGAGCCACTATTGCGGCAAGTTGCAATTGTCAGATAGAAAGACAGCGCACATTTAACAGAGCAGGAGCAGAAAAGAGTTGAATAATTTGCTGATTTTAGTCAAAATGACATTATTAAAAATTTTTTGTATAATTTAAAGATTTTTATAATTTTTTTTCTCAACAAATAAATATAGTAGATTTTTAACATAAGTAGTTAAATGGATGAGTCAGCATTAAACAAGTTTCATATTTTCCTTTCATAATTTTTTTTTTTGCTGAGTAATGAAAGAAGCAATTTATAAAAAAAATTTAATATAAGATTTCACGAAATCTAGTTAATAAATTGAATTTAATTATTTTAAGAAAAGAAAAAAGTTTTAGTAAAAATTTTTATTTTAAACTTTATTTAATTAAGTGTTAAAAGCTCTATTTACGGTATAAGTTTTTTTCTAACACTGTCTTCTGTTAACTTCTGTTAACGAATGTGGACATTTTTTTATGAAACAAGTGACATCATTACTTGTAGAAATAATAGTATTTTCAGTACAAAATACATTTCATCTGAATAGATTTTTTTACAAATAATGACAAGAATAGTAATTGCGGCCCCAACCTTCCAATTGTAGTGTTTAAATTACTAAATAAAAAAATTTTTTCCAGGAAACTTAAATTGCAGTGGAAAGTAAATATAAATATATATATAATCTTCAACTATTGAAGGCAATAATAGATTGAACTGACTTTAACACTGATTTCAGGTTATATACTGAACTTTCTACACTCCAATATTCTAAAGTTTCTTTTTCTTAATAATACTTATTTGTTTTAACAACAATAAAAGATTTGATCAATATTATTGCTAAGAAATATTTTAAAATAGTGGTTGAGTATAGCACAATAATGCACATTTAGTGCTTTTTAAATTTTGTGTGCGATTTTCCAAATAATAATTTCAATTTTAAAGAAATGTTGCATATAAATTGATATAAGATTTCTTCAGGGATGGTTGCTTTATTAAATTGTCCCATTATTTGAAAGAAAAAGAATAAAATATATAACACATATTTAATTTAAGAATTAATCTTTGGTGCGCAGAATTGAACTAGCAATTCATCAAATATATAGGCGTACTCGTACTGAGTAAATACGCAATCCATGAGGTGTATTCGAAGGATAATTAAACGTCTTTAAATGATTAAAGAAGTATCAAAAATGAAGTTAAGCAATTGTATTACTTAAATACTGGGTGCGATTATAGTACAGTTGCTGGCTATACAGTCTAAAATTTTTAATGTATTATGCCGTTAGGACTCAACACCACGGTGCTTTTGACACACATATCTTTGCAGTGCATTTAGAAGGAACTTCATCCATTTGAAGCGATACTTTTAGATATAATATCCTTCTTCAGAAGAATTGAGTTCCATCTAATATCTCTGATTTTCTTTTGGTTACAGCCGCTAGTTGTAAAATACAACTTCACGTTGAGTAAAAATAATGAATCTCATCATTCTACCCGCATAATTTCGGGTTTTAAATGCAGCCATTACAATACTCTTATTAAAGAGGCCAGCCTTAATTAAGCAGAATAACCAAAGCTGTGGACACTGATTCCCGTGGCATCAGATTTGAACCTGTATTCGAGTGCTGCGAGTGAAATTCACCTGCTACCATTTATACTTCAAATATTAGCTGATTACTGTATACTAAAATATTATAAAAGAAGCTAAGCAAATGCATTACCATTGTCTAAGCGGTATGCATAATTAAACTGCATTCGTTGGCAACTATTTTACAGATAATTCAACTGCACTGTATCGTCCAATACTGTGTTAAGTATTACTCGTATCTCATTATTTTAGTAAACTGGTAAAATTTCTTATAAATAATACTATTATGCTTTGGTTCTACTTTAGAGTATAGTTTAGAGTATATTGAGATACTCGTATAAAAACATATGCTTTATATTTAGTATATTTTGAAACAAAAAAATGTTGTAGTATTTGTTGAAAATGCAATAATATTAAAATAGTTTTTTTAAATCGGCAAAAAAAAAAACAACATTAAAACGTATTATATATTTAAAAACCAATTTTTTAATAATATTAATATATATTAAATTTATAAAAATGTCTTTACCTGTACAATAATCTCTCAGTGTAAAATTCTTATTCTTTGCATTTAGTAGATATTTTTTTCAAATATAATATTTAGGTAGAGTAAATTTCTGTCTTAACGACAAATATTTTAGTTATTAATTATTTACAACTAAGTTACAAGATAATAATTATAAAGTATGAAATTAATTATATCTTTAAATTTATTTGGCAGTTTACATATCACAAATTTTAGTATTTCTCATACACAATAATCATTCAATTCTTAACTCTTACTTTTTAATATTATTAACACAGCTTTAGCACTTTATTGCATTCATCGATAATTCTTTTATCTAATATTATTTTAATGCTTAAATTTCACATTTTTGAAACGTTATCGATACTTTCATTGAAGCTCATGCGAGTTGCCACTTGCATACGAACGTTGAAGTATAAATTCATAGATGCACACGTTTAACACTCAAGGTAAATTTAAACATATTTACTTGTATCTACAGAAATAAAAATATATGTGCATTTCTTGGCACACATGCACTTTGAACAAATAACAATTTGGAATTCAATTTATTATGTTTTTATAACAATTCAGCGCAGTTGTTACTGTTGATGTTTTATTCCACGTTATCCTTGCAACTTCACCAGCATATACCCGATACTAGATACTATATATGTATTTTTATTATTTGATTTTATATAATTGCACAGTTGTATTGCCAAATCAAGCAGCCATTTTTCATTGTATTTTATATTCGCAAATATTTATAAAATTCAATACAAATATTTTTTTCAATATTTATTTTCATTAAACAATCCACATAGTTACCTACTTAAAACTGCCAGTTGGCTTGTAAATTGTTATTGTTATTGTTAATGCTGCAGAAAGGATTTTAACAGTGAACGAAATAAATGTTTGATTTGAATTTAAGTAACTAACCAATTTCATCAAACACAAAATGCAGTTTATGTGCACATAAGTGCATTTGAAATAATTTTGGTTAAATATCACACGCGCGTATGGCCCACAACCACAAAATAAATAAACCGCATTATATTTGCAACTATTAGAACATTTGTAGAAAAACGTGTGTGCATAAATAAAATAAATAAATAATAAATAAACAGAATAAATTAAATTTATTGATATTCATATTAAAAGCATTCAGTATAAAAAATGCCTGGAATTTTAATTATTCAGCTGACGATTTATATATATATTGAATTGTGGCTTGGTAATATTATGACATATTTTTCGACGGAAATGTTACTTTATATGCAAAGTTTTTATAAATTTATCCATAAACATTTATAAATACTCATAAATGAACATTTAAATGTCAAAAATCTGTTTTTTTTTTGGGCCGCTATTGAATATGTGAATATGTGCATTATGAAGAGGGCGCAAACGTTCAACGGTGCGTATGAGTAATGCACATTTATTTGTTGATTGGAATAATGGTATTTGCATAAGCTTATATTTTAATACAACATAAAACTAATGAAAACATTTAAAAAACAATAAATAATAGAAATTATTACAACGATAATAATTCTGAATGCCCTAAAATTTTATATGGTACAAAATAATTGCTTTTATTTCATTAACATAATTACACTTAGTTCTAAAAGGCTTTATTTCCATTTAAGAATTATTTATTATCAGAAATATTTTAAATTGCTAGAACGAAACTAAAAATAAATTATTTTAAATAACAAAAAATTGTAAATATTTTTATTAATATTTTATGATTTACTTGCAATTTCAACTTAAAGCAAATATTTTTTGATTATATCGATCGAATTTTGAAACAAATAAAACTGGGATACAATCAAAAAACCAATATTTTTACCATATTGAGTAATTAAAGATACTCGTATATTCTTAGTGCACGAAGTCAGGCTCTGAGAAGACTTTTCAAGGTACCATGGTACATTAGAATGAATGACATCCTCAGCGACTTCAAGATTGATCCGATCAAAAAATACATAAAGGATAGAGCTCTAAAATTATTTGCGAAAACTGACATACTCACGAACATCGCGTTATCGAATCTCAGAATGGTTATAGGCTCCGCGGGGAGGTATGCAGATATAAAGTCAATTATTGCTTAGTCTGATGAAATGATAAACATTAATCCAGTCAAGGCATAAAGAGTGGTTTTGAAGATACTTCGAGTTAATAAAGAGTAAAAGTACTCAAGTGCACTGGCTCAAATACATTTTGAATAAATAAAAGTCATGAAATTTATATTTTAAGGAAATTTGTTAAGAATTTGTTGTAACATTTTTAAAATGATATGAATATTAACAATCTTAATAGAAAAGTATTTTGAATTCACTTAAATTCTTAAAATCAACTTACACATATGAAATTATATGGCAGTAATGTCTGCAAATAGTAATGAATAACAATAATTTTCATTTTTAGCAATCAAATTTTTTGACTAAACACATAGCTGTTTAGATGATTGTTCTATACCTATCGTTAAGTTGTTGAGTTCAATCTACAGATTCCATGAAAAATCTCTCTTGAAAATAGTGGATAATTTGGGCTAAGTGGACAACTGAGAAAGAAAACCATAACTAACAGTGATGAGAAAGAAACATTTTTAAGAAGAATTATTCATTGGTAACGATAAGACATATAAGCTATACTTACATATAAGCTATATATTGACGTAGTTAAGCTCATAAAAACTACCTCAGTTGCTCCGTTATGTCCATTTGTAGTCAATAAAAATGCTTTGGCTGGACAAGTGATTCGTTATACCAAGTGATCGGAGTCGCTAGAGGAGAATAAACGCGATCGAGAACTATGAATAGCCAACTAAGTAAATGAATCTCGTCGGATCTAAGGATCTCGTAAGGATCTAAGAAATATCAGTACAAGAAATATTATTTTGAACCGAAATTTACTTGAGCTCTTCGTAGAAGTATTTAGTACGTAAAAGTATTACTAAACTGATCTATCACATTAATAAGTTTTTTTATCAAATTTCATATAAGGCAAGAATTATTATCATTATAAGTAAATTTTATTATTTATTCATCATTAAGTCATTAATGCATGCCAATGTCTTAATGTCTTTTATCATTCATTGGTTTATTAACAATTGGTGTTAGAGTCAGCTGTTTTTGAAGTGCCGTAATGATATTAGTTAAAATAAAGGTTTGATTTATAATTATAATATACCTAAAATGTTCATTCGTTGATTTTCTTACAACTGTTTTTATTTTATTAAAGAAAATAACTAATATAAGTAAAATTATTTTACTGCTTTCACTAAATAAAACAGATTCTATTCAATGCAACCTTTAATGGAGCAATATAGTTATAAGTTTAGTCATGTCTAAACTTAATTTGATCATCGTTATTATGTCTTCCATTTACTATTTCAATAAATGAAATCAATTTAATTTATTCTGCACAAAATCAAAGTAATTCAATACAAAATAAAATTTGTATTTCCCAGGTATCAGAAGTCATTATTAAGATTTTATAAGGGTATTAAAAGTCTCATATTTCACCACAAAATTTCAAAAATATCCAATTTTTCACTATTGAAAATCACTTTTTTATTAGATTGGCTATATTCAATAAACAATTCGATCGAATAAACAATTCGATAAATAATAGAAGGACTTTACTCAATGAAAAAACGTTTCCATGAGAAAATTAATTAATTTCCGTTTGTGTGCTGAATTTAAAAATTTCAATTGTTGAAGTTTTATTGCCAAAAGAGAAGTGAAATGTAATAAATTGGCTAGAATTACGAGACATAAATCTTTACGAAAATTCCGAAAATAAATAAAATACACACAAATAAACTAAATTAAAAAGGAAAACAAAACACGAAATATAAGATTTAAAAGATTGTTTGCAGCCAAGTGAAAGTAAAATGCAATATACGCAAATACTTAAAAATGCATTCATAACAGAAGTTGGACAGAGTAAAGAGGAAAGGGGAAAGTGGAAAGGATTTAAGTAGCACAAATAATGAAATGAAGAAAAAATATTACAAAATTGTAATAAACTGAAACCCAAATCACAGCTGCTTAACTCAACCGCATTCAAGCGGTCACACATAATTTCCGTTTCCGTTTTACAGCAAATATTTTAAGCAATTGCTTGTATGTAGTCGCACATGCTTGGCACATATACTAAGAAACTCAGAAACTCTTTCCAAAGTGTGTCTGTAGAGACATAAATAATGAACGATACGAATTCAGTTAATACAAAAACACACAAACATATACTAACACACATACACAAACAACCGAATAAGGATATGAAATATAACATAGCAACCAGCATTAATCGATCGATGAAGACTACAGTGCCTCTGGGTGTGTATATGTGTGTGTGTGAATGCATGGCATATGAGATGTGCTCATACGTGTAATGCTGCACTATCTTAAGGACAAATCGCTACAGAATACAGCCAAGGCACGGTTGTTTACAGTCAATGCGGTATTTTGATATAAAAATAAATTCAATGGGTTTTGAAATTATGATGGCACTTGTGTTAAGTAAATTAAGCACAAAATTTATTAAAGCCCAAAGTGAACTTGAATTAATTAATTTAAATAGTGAAGTGTTATGCCGCCTACGAACAGAAAGTGAACTTGCGTGCATTTCTCTCACTAATAAATTTACCAGGACTTATGCTTGTGGGTAAGGCGTAAAGCGTTTTAAACTATAAAGTATACGTCATTAAAATTGATGTGGGTGTATGGGTTTTCAGTAATAGCGGTTCACATTTTGGCAATTATTTTAATTTCAAAGTTTCTATTAAAGTCTTTCTATGTGGGTTAGAAGCTTATCGTTGGTTTACTTTGCTTAAGATTAATTTTTAATAATATATTTTGTATATTTTTGCAAAATTGAAAGTTTTTGCAAAGTTTTAATCTGCTTTTCAATAAAGAAATACACTTTTCTAAAAGATATAAATATTTTTTGGTGTTTATTGAAGTTTATAGTCTTTGTAATATCGATATGTAGTTTAAGAAATAAACAAACCATAAAGATATTTCAACATTTTTTACTTATAAGTAGTTAAATAGCTGAACTCTACAACTTAATTGGTATCTATGCTAGTGTCTATGTATATCTAAATAAGAGTATATATGCCATATTAAATCGGCAATTAGAAATTTCACTCGTTAAATAGAAAATCTTTAACTTATCATTACTTAAGTGAGTTTTGGTGTGTATACCGCAACTCTAACCTAACCTAAGCCAATCTTTATATGTAGCAAAAATTAACTAAGTCTTTTCAATCAATATGCTATTCATCAGATATGCAGCAAAATTCGGCTTCAATAACAAAATAAATTTTAAATATTAATTTAATATATATAGTACCTTTTTAATAGCATTATATACATTAGCCAAAAATTCAAAACATATACCGATGCCAAACAAGGTTGCTTTTGTGCCAAAGCTGTTAACGCTTGTTTTGAATTAAATCACGAGAAATATTTCCGCAGAACTATTTTTGGCACTCTCAAAAACACATTGAGTATTTGAACATCTAATAGTAATATTTTT
Organism: Teleopsis dalmanni; assembly: GCF_002237135.1. Lineage (NCBI taxonomy): Eukaryota > Metazoa > Arthropoda > Insecta > Diptera > Diopsidae > Teleopsis > Teleopsis dalmanni. The sequence goes on from NC_051847.1 coordinate 152,919,989, forward strand.
ATTTTTTATTTTATATACTAACAATAAAAATATTAGGTAATTCTGTCAACCAATTTCAAAAGAATCGAAGCAATAGGATCCGTTAAAATTTTTTACAAATAACTCAAACTAGATATATACAGTTATATAGTTTGATGATCAATATGTGTTGTAAATGACAAAAATTAAGTTGTCGGTAAAGAAAGGAGTATTAATCTTACACTGACCGCATATAGAGGTTATCAGAGCTGTGCAGTAATGATTACATTTGTAATTAGATTACATTCAGTTATACATTACAGAGTAATTATACTTTGCAAAAGAGTCTAGATTCTAAGTGTAAATGTAAATGAAAATCTTTATTACTAATTACAATATAATTGTGATTGAGTTACCTAATTACAGTTATAATTAAAAGTGAAAAACGCAATTACAAATTTCGCGTAATTTGCAATTATAATTGATGGAAGAAGAAGCATCAGAATTTCTGAACGATTAATAATGTAATTAAATTTGCACAACTCTAGAGGTGATATTGGCAACTGGCACCTACCGCCAGCTGTAAGTTATTGTTGAAGATTCGTGTTATTCTAGAGTTATTATGGACCTACTTTCAGGTCTTAAATAAATGAGAACATTTGTAAATCTTATGGCACAAAAAAGTTGATATATAAAAGAAATCTGCAAGCATGAAGTTAGGGAATCTGCTGAGGCCATCATAACAACGCTACTCTTAGGTCCTAGCACTAATAAGCTATGGTTCTGATTAGTTGATAGTCACAGTTTCTTCTTTCGAAGATTATAAAAGTAATGAAGATGAAGACAAGAAAATCGTTGTAATTGATTTGTCTAATAAAAGAGGACAATTCTAAAATTGAGCTTATCGGTTAAATTATTGGTTACTCAATAGTCACATTCTTAGGTTTAAAGTATTTTTTTTTTGAATATCGAAATATTTGAAATAGCTGTATGGTCAGACAAATGTATTATTATAATATTAAAATATTAATATTTATATTTATATTAAAAATCAGTGTAATATTTTTGGTCACAAAAATAAAAATTTTTTAAAATAGAAGTAAATACTTAAAGCATGTACGATATATATATACATACATCCAAAATGATTACGAAAAAATGATTTATATTACACTTTAGTATATAGTGAAATATAATAAAAAGAGTATGTAAAATCAAGAATATCGTACATAGGTATATATAAAAAGAAAGTGAACAATGTTCTAGCAGTAATTTATTAACAATTTCAACTTATGAAATAAGCTAGGGATATGAATTATTGAATTATTGTTTTAAACCCACACACACGGACACACATCCCCTATCTCTCAAAGTATGAGAACAGCAATCATATTAAATATTTCAATTTTTTTATACATATATATTTTATATATAATTTTCTTAAAAGTCATTTTACTTGACCGGCATGTCATATATTGAAATGGTCATATAAACTTAAAACCAATTTTTTTACATTACTTTAATAGACTCCCAACGCACAAATGCATATATAACACATCTCAAAGGAGAGCATGTCCTTGCAATCTAACAAAAAGCTGCAACATGCATACCAGCACAGGCTTGCGTGTGTAAGAGCATTGCTTTTGTATTTGACATAAATAATAATATGAGGATAAAGTTGGCAAGAAAAATAACAACAATATTTTCACTGAGTAATGCACTTTTATTCCTTAAACATAGCAGTTTTATTCATAACAATGTTTGCACTTATATATAAATAATTACAGCAAAACTAACAACGAAGTCAGTGGCGGCAACTGCAATCAATTCTGAAACATGCAGCGTTAAACAAAAGGTGCACTGTTGAAATACATGTATCCTCGCATGTACCTACCGCCCTGCAAGGATATGTGGGATAAATTTACACTTGGCAAGTGAAGTGAGTGTAGATGCATGCCAAACGACAAGTTATGTTTTACACTTTATTCGCTGTTTTTGTTTGTTTGTTTGTTCTCTTTTTGGTTTTTTTATTGTTGTTGTTTTTATTCTATTCCCAGCGAAAAAGGATGTTAATATGAGAATAGCTATAAATTTAAGCAAATAAGTTGAATATGAATTGATTTCACAGGACATTTGTAAAGGAATATATTTTATATAAATGTGAATTCTAGTGAAAATGCGATTTATTTGATTTGTTAACGTAGGAAAGTTCAGAAGTATGAAATATTAAAAAAATAAATTTTTATAAAAAGTTACTAGCATATATGCATTATAGGAAACATGCAAAAAATGTAAAAGAGTTAAATAATATTAGTAATAAATGAAATAAAATATATATGGAAAATGATGAATAACGATATATATTGTGCCTGCAATATAAAATATATATGTTGTATAAAAAATCAATAAAAACTATGTATAAAGTTAATTATAAATTTAGTTCCACAAATAAAAGTACATGTAGTACACTTGAGATTCAAAGTTCGATTAAATTTTTATTTCAACTTATACTATTCAGTTTGAAACTTGTCATTATGAGTGAAGTATAACAACACTCAAACATCCATAACATAAAAACTAATAGTATTGAATCCTTTTAGAGTAATTTTTGCTGACTTGCCCTCACATAGCTTACAATAGCACGACCATAACTTCACGAAATTGTCTTTACAAAACAACAAAATAACCCATAACCCACATTGATAGCTATCCTTAGTCAGTACTGTGGAAAAAAATCGCATAGTCTTTATGGTCAATATTAATTAAAAAGAGTGGAATTACACGCCGGATTTTCGCATAACAAAGCCAATATAGGATGTAAATTGTGTATATTGAGATTTAATGGAGTTTGTAATAGCTGGCATGTTTAATCCTTTCTTTGGAAGTAACCGATTTGAATGACACTTTAAAAATATGGAAAACAACATTGTTTTTATTATATATTATAATCCTTTTTTTTGTTTAAGCTTTGACAGAATAGATATCAGCAAATCTTCCATTCGTCGCTTGATTCTTCTAAGTGGATTTAAGAACTGTTTTGTTGAATAGCTTATATATCTTAAATTTTATTTTTAAAAATCTTGTAAAATCTAATATCTGCAGAAACTAATTACTCTTTAAATCACTTTTAATTAGTCTGAGTTTTAACGTAAACGGGTTTAAGAATATTTCTCAATACATTCATTATAAAAAAGTAATTTTTCAATGATTTTATTGGACAAACACTAGAAATGAGCAGATAATGAGCATGATTTTCACTTTGCATATGAGAAAATCAGAGTTTATAAAAGATAATAATCAGCAACAGCGTATTGAATGCAAAAAGCAGTGTTTAATCTAAGCATAGATTAATTCAGACTGAAAAATCAATTACCAGACATAATAAACGGGTTTTTGTAGATTTATTTTTTTTTCATTATATTTTTTCCTATTTTCTTCTTTGATTTCTCTTAAGGGTATCATTCACACTTATTAGCATTGCATCATTTGCTTCATTCATTGACTGTAGTTTAATATAATTAACAATTTTAATTATATTAATTATAATTCAATTTCATTGCACACTAACTTTTTTATTAACAACTTAAATTATACACATATCGGACGTGGCAGCATAATACAATAGTAAGCATTTGGGAATGCACATCACTCATACCACATGCGGACCTGTAAGTGCACAACTTAAGAGAATTAAGATGAAAATTTAATTAATTTTTCGAAAACATTTTCATTTTTCAAGTAAACATTTTACTATTCTATAATATATAAAACAGTTTTCGAACGCTATCAAAGCAATTACAATGGAAGTCTCCTTGGGATACACAAAATAAAGAAGTATTTTCAATGTTTACGAATTTACAATTCACATTACAGTGTAAATGGTTTATGTGTACATTTGCTAATATTTTTTAAATTAGTTCGCAAATAGTTTGTATTTCACTTTCGGCGTAACATTAAAGAGACTCTGGTTCCACAAAACCTGCGATATATACAACAATTCCAGAAAGCGCGAACGGAAAATTAAGCAGCTATGGCAAATAAATGAGTGAATTTATGTATGAACATGCCCATATCTTCCAGAGTATGCAAATAAGGATTTGTGTAGGTGCACACACTTACACAGAAAATATCTTTGCTTAAGGATACACAAAAGAAAACATTGTTTGTTTTTATTTTATTTCTCTAAAATTTGTTTATTTGCTTATGTGTACTCACTTGCAAATTTTAACATTGTTTGGAAAAATATTCACATAATTTTATTTTGCTTTAATCCCACGTTAAATATGAGAACTCAGTAAAATCGTTTCGGTACAATGCCTACTACATTGAGTTTGTTAGTTGCATTTCATGATTTTAAATTTTAAATAAATACTCGTACTTAAAATGTTAAAGTTAAACTTAAGCAGAACTAAGAATATGTCAGAGTTGAATGACTATTTTCTTCACATTTTTATACATCATTGGCTAATATAGCCCCATAATGGAAAGCAGTGGGCATATACACGTTAGCATAATTTGTTCCAAATTAATTACTTTTAAAGGTTACTATGAATTTTGACACAAAAAAGCCACTCAGTATATATTTGAACTGTGGGATTCATTTAAAACTTCATTAGTTTTTATAGCCTTCAACAAAAAATACCCACTGTTTTGTGGTGTCTGAATGACTCTCACATGAAAATATTCTCAATAATTATATGGGAATGGCATAAATGTGCATTGAAAATTAAAATTTAACATACAAAATTAGTGCTATTTTACCATCAACAATTTGTAGTTTTGAAGTTATATACTGATTCATTATAGTCATATGTTTTTTGATACATCAGTACTATGGAAACAATAACAGCATTGCAATTCAAAAAATACCTTTTTTTAATATTCTTTCATATTAACCACTTAAGTCAACTTGCCGTTGAATGTAAAGACATTTATAACATAATAGTTAGAATAAAAAATAATATTAGAACTATTACAAGTGTAATTATTTTGATGTAGAACTTTTTAATGTCCTTGCATAAAGATCTGCTCAACTTTTTTTAGATATATCGAATAGTAGATGTTGCCTTATATTGAGAAATGTTTAAGATCATATATTAAATATTCAACATATATTCTCTTATTTTATTGAGATACATGTTTAAAAGTGAGAAGGAAATATTGCACCTAGAGATTGGTGCTAGACCTGATATGAAGCACATACCAAAGGCCCATGCTACAACAATCAATTTAAAACATCAACAATCTTGTTGTTGTTTGATTAAATAAGCTTAACTTGATAATCGTATCTGTCTTGAACTAAATAGCTTAATTTGTAAACGTGGTATAACGTTCCAGTCAAGGTAAAAACTGTTAGCCCTTCTTCTTAGTAAGACTTTCAACGTAAGCTTTACAGCTTTGTCTTTGACATAGAGAATTTAGCGTAATGATAAACTAACGAAGCACTAATCCAGGTTGTAGTGTTATATTACAGCAGAAAAACAAATAGGTTATATATTATAAAGTACTTAAATTTCTTTCTTGAAATTAATTAACTTGGTAAAGAGAAATTCATTAGAAATGATTAGAAATCTACTTGCATTTCCACATCACTCTTACTTTCTACAATAAAAGAGTATCTTAATGTATGCTATAATTGCACAATCTTCAAAATTAGAGATGATACTGAAAATATTCCAAAAAAAATTGCACAAAACCTTTAATATAATATAAAAATAGTTTTGACTTTGTAGTGTCAGAAAGTTATGTATTTTTAGCCTGAAAGTATGCTTCTGTTAAAAGCATTTATCATCACATTAAGAAGCTATTACAACCTTTGATTGGTATTTTACAGACTTTCCTTAAAAAGTATTTAGTATTGTCTTGTAACTGGCAAAAATTTATACAAATAAGTAAGCATAAAAACAGTAAAGTAGTTAGTCTCGAACTAACACCTCAAAGTAATGTGCTTTGTTATGTTTTATTATATTTAGTGCTTATTTAAGGTTTCTTTATAGGTATTATTGTCACGTGTTTCTTTAGAAATGCACTGCAATGGATAAGTAAGAGCAAATGGCAGCAATAGTAAGTGAGGAAGTAATAAGCTTAATACAATTTTTTTCTTATTATCATAGAGTTATAGTGTCACTGCTAATACAATTATAATTTGATTGTATACGTTTAATCAATTCAAATTGTTAAGGAACTATAACAATAATAGATTTAATGAATTACAATAGTTATTATTATATGTCATTATGATTTAATCCGTATCTTAGTCCATCGTATATGATGTATGATAGTTATGAGGAAATATTTGGATTGAATATGTCCTCATAAATCGACTTGTTGGACTATAAAAGTCATTAATATATATTAAATATTTCGAATTTCAGTTCAATCAATATATGATATTCGTAACAAAATATTTGCTTAAAATTATTCGAATAAAAATATTTGAAACAAATTGTTCAAGTGAAGATTTTTGAATGTCTTTTTTAACATAAAATTGTGAGCCACTTAAGTTACGCTTTTATTCTTCATAACATTATAAATAGTTATACACTCTGTAAAACGTTGATCGGGAAATCGTTTTTGAAAATGCCGCGCAAATTGGTTTTTGAACTGAGGAATACCAATTTCATAATTTTACCTTTTACTGAGGAACGTATTAACGAGGTATTAAATTTAGGAAGTCTAAGTAGTGAAAATGACCAATTCACTTCGACGCTACTGTTCATTATGATGCTACTACTATTATCAGATCCTCAATCGCTATGTTCTTATAGAATATTTTGTTGTCTAAAGTTTTCTATAAATTAAAAAGAAATATTAGATCGAAATCAACTACTTTATTGTTTTTATGCTCATTACAAATTTGTGCAATTTTTTAGCAAAAACTAACCTATGTATTATGTATTGAATTCTAAATAATACTTTTGCTAAAGTATGGAGAAGAAAGGTGTGTTACAGATATTCACATGTAGTTATACTTAAAATATAATTATTAAAAATTATTATTTTAAACACTTTAATAATACTTTATGATTGATTTCTTTATAACATACATAGACTTTAGTTCATAATGATTAAGTACAGAAAGCGTACAAGGTATGCAGTGTGCCACAAAAGAAAAATTTTAACATAATAACTGCTCTTAAATTCATTTAAAAAAAACTTGTGAAATAAATGGAATCGTTTTAAAAAGAATAAAAATTTCAACTGTAGCAGAAATCACTACTGGTAAATTGACATATACAACTTTTAAGCTTTTGTTTATGTACTCATTTTCATTTCGAGGAATCCAAAATTAAATGCACTACTGTAATTCTTGCGATGACTGCAACAGCAGAAGCGCAATAGTCGAGGCTGCAGCAGCAGTAATAATAACAATAACAATGCACGCATTAATAAACGCACACTATTCGCACTGTAGTCCTTTTAATTGGAATGCATTTCATTATGAAATTACACTTAAGTCAGTCAACAGCGCTTGTTTTGTAATGAAATTTTTATAATTTCTTGCATCTACATATACATATACCAACTTTTGTTAAAAACACTTTTAATTTTAAATTGATGGATTATTTTTGAAAATAGTAATTTTTCTTAAAAATTTTTTAATTCATAACTTTTGTTTCATTTAAAAACGATTTGTGTGTTTTATTTTTAAATTTTCACTTCACTTGAATTGCACGTTTATTTGCGAGCGGACGCCAGGAAGTATGCTACGTTTTTATTATGAACGAAAATTTTATTTGGTACAAAATGACCGCATGAATGCTGGCGCAACACTAGGCCAGCAACACAGATACAATGTTGAAATTGTGAAATGACAAAATGGTAAAATGAGTGTAGAAAAAGCTTTCCACAACAACAATAACAACAACAATACACAAATGTATCTTACAGAAGCTTACATCTTAGCAAAACCAAACGGAGAGCCAACCAGAGTACAAGTACACAGCACAAAAAAAAACAATTTTGTAAATCCTTCGAAAACTGACACAACAGTAAGAATTTTGCTGAGTCAGTTTGCAGTTTAAAGCAATTTTAAGCAAAATATTTTAATTAAAAAAATAAATTTTATTGCATTTTAACATAATTTTAACATCGAAATGTGCTCACAACAGTGAATTGAGTTTAAATGCATTACCGGCGCATGCGCGCTCATTACAATGGAACGCTTGGAAAATGTGCTACGTGCTTGCTGGTTTGAATTATGTGTCAGTGTAACAATGGAATTTGTATGCAATTAATAAGTTACCGGATGGGTCTTGGGTATGGTGGTACATGCTTACTTTCATATCGCTTATATGGAAAAAGAATCAGTACTGCATTCACTGGTCTACCATGGGTATGCAACGAATCGAAAAAATTGTTGAATGGACTTGAATTTGACAAAATGAAAAGAAGAAGCACTTTTTAGCATAAAGTCATATTAATACCTACACCTAAGCTGTATAGGGATTTGCTATAGAAGTGTTAGGCATTCAATTTTGTTTGCTTGCATATCAGAACACAGAACGAGTCATTACTACGCTCATGTACAAATTGGAAATACTGGAAAAAAGGTTGTTTCACTATGTTTTTGTTACCACAAATCTTTTCCAATAAACTGAATTTGCTTACTTGCATTAGAAGTTGAATTTTTAAATGAAAACAAAAAAGTTTTGGAGAACTTTAAAACCTCTGCCAAAAAACGAAAAAACAAAAAAAAAACGAAACATAAAAACATACCATAGAGCATAAAGTCGCAGAAAGTTTTTATCAGTAACAGGGC
>NC_051847.1:152928807-152954966 GCF_002237135.1 Teleopsis dalmanni
CCATATTTGCTAAATACAACAAGAAGTCATCGCCCAAAAGTGGGAAGTCCAAAAGACGAGCAATATTTTCCAAATCTTCTTTATCAGATGCAGTTTTTTTACTACTAAACGAGTTGGATGGCAAACGTCGACACCAATTTTGGTACTCAGAATGTTTTTGGCGCCGTTGATTCATTTGATGCAGATTAGCTTCATCAAGAGTTTTGGAATCCTTTTGGTGTTTTTCAATTCCTTTCGAGTTCAAATTATTAATGTTGAATCGATTAAAGCTAAAAAGAGACATATAAAGATATATAATATTTAAAAAAAGTTCATGTTGATTTATTAAGTTAATTAAGTGATGCTCGATTCTTTATATCATATTTAGAAAACAATTTTTAATTCTTCTTGAGGTTTTCCTTATATTAAAAAGAAATTGATTTCTTTTGGAAGAGCAGAAGCAGATCAGGTTGCTTTAAAATGTACCCTCTTTAGAGGAAACCATTTAGGCAAATTAAGAATTAGTATAATATTTACAGTTGGAACTGCAACTAGTCAGACGAAAAGTAGACTATTCCTCACTTTCTCTGTGCATGCTCTGCTTTTTGAAAGCTGCAAACATACACTTCAAGTAAACCGCACTTCAATACTCTCAAGAAGTTAGCGGATATAAACCTTCGAATAAACTTCGAAGGTTTCGAAACCAGACGGACTTGAGATCGGCGGATCTCACCGAGCCGTGTAAGCAAGTTTGAACTAAAATAAAAATTACTGGCTGGCAACCTATTTTTGGGACTATCAAAAAAGCGGCAATATGGAGAAATAACTTGTTTATAAAGTAAACATTTTTAAAATTATTTATCGTATATGAAATAATTAAATGAAAAATAAATTAACTTTTACACAAGTAATCAAATAAAATATTAAAAACTATGATAAAATAACGACCTAATACTTAACGATTACTCTTAAAACAATATAACAGATTTTCATGTATAATCATGTATTTTTAAATACAATAACATATGTATATTATACATTAAGGATCGATTTCAGTGATAATTTAAATTTAAATATTGATTTAAGTCACCAACTTTGCTCACTTAATTCATACTTAAGACAGTTTTAGTATATAACTCACAACTGTTAAATCGACCCGGAGTGTTCATTCAATGAATTCAATTTCATAAAATTTTTTTCTATGCGTACTTACAGATGGGTCAAATTATCTTGAAACGTATCATTCTGTGTATGTACTTCGTGAACATCTGAAGTTGTTGTTTTAACAGAGTTTTTGTTTATCCATATAATATCAGAGTTTGCTTTCGGAATTTCAGACTGTCTAACTGATTCAGGGACGAGATCACTGATTCGCTCCTCACCCGATGAAATGTAATTGTACTCCTCTTCATCTTCTTTCCTAAGCTCGTCGTTCGATGAGTTTGAATTAGATACGTCAGAATTCAGCTTACGCCATACTTTGAGACTAGAACGATTCCTCAACTCGGAAGATATAGAATGCTGATATATATTTAGATTTTTTTGGTTAGAGACAAGTGAGTGCATATGTTTTGTTTGGTTGGAAGGCAACGCACTAAAAATTCGCGTTCCAACTTCATTAACATAGACACTGATCCTCGGTATCGTTAGCAGGAACTCAGTTACGTTATCAAAAACAGGAAACCGTATACCGGTTATCTTCAAATAATCGTCTAAGATTTTATATAAAATGTAATATAATAAAAGTAATAACACCATATATAAGAATAATAATTTACCTCTAATTTGCGCAATCGTTGCACCATGAGAAGCACGTGCGATCAATATGCTGCGAATTTCATTATCCAAATCAGGAAATTCGTCGCGTATATCCATAAACTCATTATCCATAATAGTCATTGTTGATTTTGTATTTTCCAAACTATGGAGTGTATTTGTGGAAACGGATACTTCGCTGTTCTTCAATGTGGAAGTTGATACACTGGAGATAAGTTCAAAATTTTGAATATTCTCGAAGTTTTTTTCGGTAGATTGAAATTTTTTGTTGAATTTGAATATATTTCTTAATCTAGAATTATAGCTCCTGAAACTCTCATTAGACGTGAATATGTTTTTATTTAATATTTTGCTTTTGTGAAAGAACTGATTTTCCTCTCCGACACTTTGTTTCTGGAACGATTTAAGGCTTAAATATTTAAAACACGTGTTTATACGTTTACGGAATTCCGTTAAATTGCAAGTGCTCCAAACGCTGTCCCAATTACTTTTGATTGATTCCATTTTGTGAAAGAATCGATTTGTAGAAAGTATGATAATGACTTACACCATACGAATGTCTTTTTTATCTCCGTCTTCTACTCTTAATGGATTCTCAGTATACGTTCTTTAAAAAAACGTGCTGAGTTATCATTGATAAAAAATGCATATACAGGGGTGTTCATTTGAATTCAATGCACATAAATAAATTACCAAAATAGTATAATAAATAGTTATGGATTTCAAGAATTTATGTTTATAATTCAATTTTTTATAGAACATGTAATTCAATTAGAAATTCTGTTCAAACTCGGTTACCAGTTCTGATCAAAATTAGTTTAATATTTTTATTACCATTATATGAATATGTCAGATAGGTAAATCTGGTTTTAGAAAATCTGGTTCTATAATGGTAAGAAATTTATATGGAAGACATATGTCAAAGCTGGTTTATTTACAATGACAAAATTATTGACACTTAAATTATAGACATCCCTGAGATAATATTATAAAAATATGTTAGGTTATTTCTATTTAAAAATAGTTTCTATTACGAAAATAGTATCTCTCGTCATAACTGACTTTAAATCCAGCTTTGTTATAAAAAATAGTTTCTATTAAGAAAATGTATCTTTCGTCTTAACTGACTTGAAATCCAGATTATTTATAAGAAATTTTTAAAATAAAATATAAAAATGCCGTACACATAAAATTATTATATGTACATTTCTATTTCAAAAAAATAAACCTTTTAATTCATATATGGTATTGGATAACAACAATCACCACATAAATCTCATAGGTGTCTTCACATTAGGGCCATTCAAACCGAATACCTAAAATGTATGACTTAAATTTTTACATATAACTTGTTTTGTTGGATAATAGTTTGAGGTATTCCATTAGAGTTCGATAACTTGGAATTCGGCAAACCTTTATTAGTTTAGTTTAAGTTAGGTTGAATCGAAGGTCTTGATTTGCAAAACTAAATTGAGCAAATTTGTCTTGCTCGGTCTGAATACTCCTGTAATATATCTCTGTATTTATTAATCTGATTTTTCAATTTTATTATTTAGAATTTAATTTTTTTTTTAGTTTTATTTATATTAAATATATATTACGAATATATAATATACATATTTGAAACATTTAAATGTTTTTATACTTAAAGAATTATTTATGTTATCGCACAGCATTGTTTTTGCGACATATTTAATAAAAACTATCATCCAAGGCATCATAACATATGTTATGTTTAGTTCAAAGTTTGCTATAATATATTATATACCGTTTAACAACCGCTGAACGTGTTAAAATCGGGAAAACTAACGATGCAAAAACTATTCGAACCGAGTTTTCTTCAGTGATGAGACTTATTTTTCACGTGATGGATAAATCAACAAACAAAATTGTTCCATTTGGGGTAATCAAAATTCACAAATAATTGCCGAAAGATCGTCTTGTCCAAAAAAGTCACCATACCAAATGTATGGTGTGATATTTGGTCTTAAGGTATAATAAGTCTGCAGTTTTGAAAATGACGAAGGTATGACAAAAACCATCAGTACTGTAAACTTCAAACACATCTATTTCTTTAGACGCAATGTTGAAGATATATCTCGTTACTGATAGTAGTGATCACTGAACACTACAGTCACATTATAACATTTATTTTTTTTTTATTAAATCAAAGATCACGATCATGTGATTTATTTGATAATTGACTTTTGACAAAGAATTAATCGACTTAAATGTCAGCTATGTGACGACAATTCTTACGATCAGTACTGGATAAGATATCCCGTGGGGGATATCATTCATTTGAATGATATTGTATTTAACACCTAATGTCAAGCTGTAAATAATATATTGAGATTATTTTATTCAAAATTTCACTGTGATATATTTTATTTAAATTATTTTTAAAATGATAAGCTCTGGGATTAAATTTGGTTTCTTTAATTATAGCTTCATATAATATATATATAATATATATATTTTTAAAATTACTGTCCTTTATACTAAACAACTCCTTAAAGATGTAAATTTGTTAGGAGTTTTCTAGGAACTCATTTTCTGATCAAAATTATAATAAAATCAGAAGTAATATTTTGTATACTTAGTTTAATGGGTAAATATTATTTAACGAATTTAATTACTCATATTAAGTATCTTTTAATAAAAAGATTATTAAAGATTTTAATCTAATTTAATAATTTATTCCAAGAGAGAATACTATTTTAAACAGTTTCAGCAGCTGCAATTTTATAAAAGGTGTATGCTATGGATGTGTACTGCCTGAGACAATCTTATCTATGTCAATAAAAATTCAGAGTTTATGTTCCTTAAAAGCATTTAATTAAAATAATTAATTATTCTAGTAAAAAGAGAAAGTATTCAATGCAAATATCTGATGTGTGTATGTAATTTTACAACAATGTGTGAATATAAAATTTGAGGCATTGAAGTAGCATAAAATGATGTATTTGGGATTAGTCAGAAAGTACTTTATAAGATTACCCTTGGGAACTTATTCCCTTCAGACAAACCAATGAAAGTTTGCAATTATCTGTATTAAGAAAAAAGTTTTTATCAAAAATATACAATTGCACATTTTTTTTTATTGAAATAAACAATAATCAATCACCAAATAGTTATGCACCCTCTATTTTCTTCTCATAAGAATATTCTCCGCAGATGAGTTTCATAAAAAATTCATAAAAACAAATCAATTAAATGAAAGAAAAAAGTTTAAAAAAAAGTTAAGTATTAAAAATACAAAATTTAAATATTCAAAAAACAAGAAAAGAAATAAAATTCTAATATTAATAAAAAAAGCTATCCGTTATTATAAGATAATATCAAAAATAAGCTCTTTGACATATCTCTTTTGATTTATTTTTTGATACTTTTGATTTATTAACAATATAAGTATATATTGTATATATGTAAATATGTATATATTGTTATATATAACTGTAAACAGAATATTTGTTTTTATTTACTTGTTTTATATTTTAATATTTCACCAAAATAAGATTCTTAAATTAAGAAAAAAGTAATATAATATTTAAAATATATAATATAATAATATATAATTAAATAGAATACGTTTTACATAAATAAATAAATTAATTATTCAATTTCTTTAAGAATAATTAAATATACTTGCGTACTTGGTTTTGAAGCATCCAATATTTCAGATTATTGTTTTGGACTTATAGCTTAATTTTCTTTATTGAAGTAGTCTTAGTTCACACTTAAATCAGTTTTGGGACTCAAGAAATAATTTCATAAAATCATTTTCTATATGTATTAATAGATAATTATTTTAAAATGTGTTATTCTGCGTATATACTTCGTGAACATCTGAAGTTATTAATTTTATCTGAGTTTTTTTTTATCTACACATCAGAGTTTTTTTCGGAATATATTGCTTAATTTTTTTTTGTTTTTAGGGCTTTTATAATGTTTTAATACCCTTTATAAGTAAAGAAAACATCGAAGACCCTATAAAATATTTGTAGATATATTATACATATGTATATAGAATATTGCTATTTCTTGATTATTTTAACGAGTTGAATCAATATAGATATGCCCATTTAACATATTTATTTATATTTATTTTCTTTTTAAGAATTACAATATATATATATTATCTTAGTAAGATCAATAATAGAATTTATTTAATCTGTATACATGGATACATGGATCCAATATGTTAGATTAATATTTGGAGTTTATTTTTTAATTTTTTTTTTTCGAATAGTCTGTAATATTTTATATGTATATTTTATATATATATATTATATATTATAAAGTTAGTCAAGACATTCCTAATATATTTATATTTAATCCTTTAACTCCTAAGAGAAGCATAGACCGCAACAAATATCTGCCACTCGGTACGATTGGTGGCCAATAGCTTCAACTCTCCCCAGCTTTTCCGCATGTGTAACATTTTCATATCGATTTGCCTTCTCTAGGTATGAGCAGGTCTGTCCCTTCTTCTGCTACCCATCGGGTTCCACTCAATCACCATTCTTGTGGTGTCACGTTTTATAGGTGTTTGTTGAGTTAAAGACCATAGACGTTCATTTGAAATTGTATTTGACCAGAATACTTTAAGAATTTTGCATAATGACGGATTTACAAAAACTTGTAGTGCATTGATACCTTTTTCTGTAGTATTCCTGGATTGACATCCATATAGCAGGCAAAATTTTATGTTGGAGTTAAATATTTGTATTTTAGTCCGGCGCTATAGCTGAGATGATCTCCAGACTTTATTTAAGCGACCAAATGCTTGTCTTACCTTCCTGATACGGTTCTCAATGTCAGCACTGGATTCACCATTTGCTGATATGATGCTTCCAAGATAGCAGAAAGACTCTACATCCTCAAGACAGCAGTTGTTTATAATAAAAGGATCTTGGACGTTAGCATTAATGCGCATAATTTTTGTTTTGATAACATTGATTTTAAGTCCCGCTCTGTTTTCCGTAGTTATCAAACGATTTAGGTTGGGAGGCATTTCATTATATCTGTGTACCAGCAGACATAAGGCGTAATCGAGATCACTCAAGCTATCTTGAAGACATTCATAAAGCAGTAAATAAAATATCAGACCTCATATAAAACATATATAGTATATAGTAATTTCTGAATCAATACAGATATGCCTATTTAACATATTTATTTATCTGTTTTTTTTTTTTAAGAACTATAACATATATATATATACACCCACTCCTCCTTAACAGCCTTAACTCGTTCCAAAAAAGTTGGCCGTAAAACGAAATGCCGTTAAACGAAACAAGTAATTCCATAGAAATGTATGGAAAATAATAAAACTGGTTCCAAAAGAAACAAAAACCTATATATTACGACATCAATTTCTGGATTGTTTCGACGAAGTGAATCGATGTAGCCATAGACAATTGTTTATTTATTTCTGTTTTGACACCTACTAGCCAATTGTTTCACTGTTTTAAAGCTAGACGAATAATATTTAGCAAGTGAACTAATTTAAAACAGATCTCAAATATTTATTGAAAATGGACAAACAGAAATGGAATGACTTATAGTTAATCATCTCATCTATCCGGATTTAAGCGATGTTATTAAAAATCAAAAGATTTTCGATTTTATTAAAAAATTTAAATATCATAAATAAATATGTAATTGGATTTTTATTTTTTAACTAATTTAAAACAGATCTCAAACAGTTATTGAAAATGGACAAACAGAAATATAAGTCATTACATTTCTTTTATAGTTAATCATCATTCATCAGTCATTTTATAGTTAATCATCGCATCCATCCGGATTTAAGCGATATAGTCCCATTGCAAAGATTTTTGATTTTATTAAAAAATTCAAATATCACAAATAAATATGTAATTGGATTTTTATTTTTTAATTGATGAAATGTGTCGTATGTGTTTTGCCGGTACCAGGTACCTAATTATTAGCATAAAAAAATTTATCATATGGAAACCATATAAATTGTTAAGAATCTATGCACAAGGTGAATAGAAGAATGGCAGATACTATCACAAAGAAGAGGAATTAAACCGGTGGTTTTAATGACGATTAACACGATTCAATCCTGCATTAAAATTTATGTATCCATCAAAGGGAATAAAGTTGTTTTGGAATAAGAAACGCCTCAATCGCCATTATAGTACAAGCACAGTATTTCAACTTTGGATTGAATAGGGGATATATTAGGATATTGACCAAGAGCGTTGAATAACAGTTCAAAATTCTAAAATTTATTTAATACTCAATAAACAATAATATGAAGTAAAAATTTCCATATATAGTTCTGTTATTTCACAATTTTAAAGTTGATTTTATTTTTTTCCTAGTTTTTTCCGAAAAAATCTTTTTCGTTGGCAAATACTCAGTTTCATGTTCGATGGAACATGGCCGATAGGAAGCCCAGTAATAGTCAATCATATAAAATGAATGATAAATATTAGATTTACTTCATTACTTTAAAAGTATTTAGTTGAACTAGAGCATATGTTATGAACAATGAAGTTCAGTATAACAATATATATGTTCCCTACCGCTAGTGGGAGAAAACAATATATAATTGATTAGGCATTGATTGTAAGGTAAACTTCATAATCTTACTTAATTTGAGTAATGCATAAACCGGTTTCAATTTGGATATACATAATTTCGAAAGGATATAATGGTGCAAATATATGTTTTTAAGGGACATCAACTCTTCCGCTGATAATACTTTATATTATTATTAAATCTTGCTTATAGGAAAATTAAGAAAGAGGATTTAGTTTATCTAAAACGTGTTGATGGGGGTACCCAATATCTATTATTAAACCATTTAGGATTCAATTAATTTATAAGAATTTTTGTTCCGGAATTAATCTTTTCAATTAATTTATTGGAATTTTTGTTTAGGAATTAAAGCGTACTGTTTCCCACGATTATTGGTATAACATTTGCTCATATCTTCACAATTGGTCCATATTTGATATCCATTATCTTGTAGACTTTCTTTTTATTATGAAATTTGACTTCGGGCACACTTTTAAAGGATACCACCGACACATAAGCTCCTCTAAATGTAAGACTCCTAAATGTATCATATTAAATATTTTTCACACTTTAGTAGTTTACTACTTCCACTATCAAATATTGAATGTTACTACAAAATTATATTTTAAAGAGAGGTTTCGAACAGTACTAAATTGCAGCAACAACAACAATTTTTATTTATTCTTAATTAATTGAATTTATGACTAACCATACAGCTGTTTCAAGTACTGCCAAATAACCATCAATAGTGGTCTAGGAATTATTTCTTACTGCTTAAGTAAATTTCTTATGTACCATATTCACTACCGTCATAACTGACTTTAAAATCAAATTTAATATAGAATTCTATTTAATATAAAATAAATAATTAATAAATTATGGTGAATTTATATGTATTAATACCTTCCGACGAATGTGCGTGTTTTAACATCCAACTATTCTGGTTATTCTGGAAATCCTATTTTCTTCACATCTATGAACAAATTTAAAATTGCTTATATGCGTCAATCTTACCGCTGTCTTGTCAAACTGTGAATGCATGTATTGGTGCAATTAAATATTAAAGTAAATAGTTCTATCGTAATTACGGCAATACTTCCTGGCAACCAGTAGCTCTACCAGTTGCTGTCATGACATATGGTCCCATTGGTATTTCTACATTGTACGCATTGATACGACTAATTGCAGTGATGCTACGTGTTCGAGGTTTTCTCTATCAGTAATTACTGCTCCTGCTCATGTTGGGCTTCCAAGTCAGTTGCCCAACATTGTTTGCTGTCTGTAATTTTATTTCAGATAATTTTCTTTTCAATATTAGGACACAGCCTACTTCCTTCGTCCTCTCACATTTGTACAACTTGTGCGACTGTTGTCCTTCGCACATATTTAGTTGCATTTCTCGTATTTATGGTAAATAATCCTTAATTTATGTACGACCATGTACATTTATTTTCACACATATGCTCACTTCCAATGGTGTTTTGTGAGGGTTCTCCGTGGTTCCTGAAACTTCTTTCTGATTGAAGTAGTTTTTGTTGATATACTCGTAACAATTTCGATACAAGAGAGATTGTGTGCTGCTCATTCATGTGTGTTATTTATTTTATTCCACTATCCGTATTACAATTTGTGGTTACATGTGGTTACATTACCAAGTGTGATATTTGTAAATAGCCTCGAATCTAGGAAATCAAAGTTTAACAAAGACTAAACTTATACTTTATTCAAAGAAGTGATTGAGTGTACGTATTTACTCGCCCTATTGTTCTGCATTCAAAATTTGATGTGTACTTTGACTGCTGATTCAATTGCTTTGATGAATTACCACTGCCATTAGCCACAAAGAGTAAAAAATTCTTTAAAGAAATAAGAGTCCGTAAAATATGAGGTAGGACGAGAGCAGTGTGCAACTTACTTAAGAAAGCAGATGAAAACATCAAAAGCCAGCATCTTGAAGTGAAGTGAACTCAGCGGCACATTGCGGTTATGGCTGATGTGGAATCTGCCAATATGCCAAAGAACAAAACAAATTGGCCACGAGCCGAGCATCGACTTGGCCAATGATTTGTTGCGTCAGTTGTTGCAAATTGTTAAAAAGCAGTGTTTTCTCTCTGTTGAAAAACAAAATAGACTAGGAAAAGAAATAATGGAGCTACAAATTCATCCGATGAAAAATAGTGCATGCTGGCAGAAGCTCTTGCCCTCAGTTGAGTGGGAAGTGGAACAGCATGTTTTCTAACAGTTAAAAAGCGAAGCAAATAACAGCGTAATTGCATCAAATAACTATTTTTAGAATAATTCTTAAAGAAGTATGTACCCAAGTCTATACTGACGTTATGTTTAGGTATATCGTTTAATTTGTATTGCATAAAGAATTAATACAGAATAGCGATATGGCATTACAATTCTTCTCATACGATAAAAATTAAATAAAAATACAAATTTGATAATAATTTCTTCATTTGGAACGTCTCTTTCAGCTTTCTATTATAAAAAAATGTATATGAAGGCTAAAGGTAAACTGACGAGGAAGATGGATTTATTGGGTCTGGGATAAAATACTCGAAAACTGAAATTTTTCAAGCAAATGTGCATGTAAATGGCAAATGTATCTACTTTAATCTTAAACATATATACCGAAATCAACAACACTTTGATAAACACCCAGGCAGTCATCAGGGAAATCCCATTTAGTAATATTAAAACTGGTTGTACAGTGTTTAAAGAGCTAAACATATTAAGCTAAGACAATCGAGTATAGATTCTACGTGTTCTGGGGGTATACTGGAAGTATAAACAATGCAAACGCTAAAGGAAAAAAATTAAGTGAAGGCTAAAGGTAAACTGACGATAAAGCTGGATTCATTGAACCCGGGATAAGATTCTTCAAAACTTAAGTAATAAAGGCTTACATTTTTCTCAAATCTTAAACATGAATACCGAAACTAAAGCTATTCTAATATACAGTCACGATAATCAAGTGTAGATTGTAGAAGTTCTGGGGTATGCTGGAAGTGATATTAATGCAAAAGCTAAAGTACTTGAAAGTAATGGAATTCTTGCTTATAGACCTAAAACCTTCTATAGTTTAGGAAATAGTTATATTTTCCTATTTATTAACAGAAGAAAAAAAACCAAAATAGAGATTAAACTAAGAAAACCTAATAGAGTTTATTATATTTTAAATCGCTTATAGAAACCAACAACCTAAGTCGAATTTCCGATGAAATTTGTAAATTCTACAAAGTGGAAAAGGAGACAGCGTAACTGGTACTGGGTAGCTGCACTGCAATAATATAGTATGTATAAGCGAAAAAAAGTCGTAAATGGATACTCAACATCTCATCACGAACTGAAACTTTGGAGAATAGAACAAATGCTACTATTTATTATAGAGATAGCAGATAGTGAGAGTAGTAATAGATAAAATATAGAAATAGAATAGTAAGTTATTCTAATTGCAAGTAAATGACACAATATATATTAAGATCACGATGGAATACACCCTCTTTATAATAATAAGTAAACTTATTATTAAACTTATTTATTACAGACAAAGACATTATGTGACCTTTTAATAAACGTAGGTCAATTTTCGATTCTTGAATGTTACCTTAATACTTGACAGTTGATTGGCAAAAGATACAATTGAGTCCACTATAATCTTTTTGTCGATATTTGCCAATCAATTCAGCATATTTACCACTTCATGTTCAGTTCAGATTTGTTGTAAAATTTTAATAATATACATATATTAAAATTGCAAAAATTCCAGTAAAATTTAAATAATTATTTTATTTTCCTAACCTGTATTTATTTATTTTAAGTCGTTTTTTATTTTTTATTTAGTTTAACGGAGTGAAGTCTAAATCAATGGAAAAACTGCCACTCTGCCGCCTAAGCGGTAAAAGTGACGCCCACTAAACGTATCGCCAGCACTGGTTAGTACGCTCTGCTAACTACCAGAAAATATAGCTCTACCAGAAAAATAGATCTATATCTATGGTTCTATTTCCTCAAGCTGATGCTCGAGACTGATACTACTGGTTCTCAAAAACCCAAATTAAGCTATATTGTGTTTAGCTGAGTTTATTACCTGATTTTGTCTATTTACCAATGTTAATATAGATATTTTATTTTAATATATTTCTTACGAAAAATTTTATTTTATTCTCTAATTTAGGTTTCCTTTGTTTTACATATTTATCTAATTTTTTTTTTTTTGCAAATTTTAATATAATAATTTTTTAAAGATATATATTTTATTTAAACTACTTTAATTTATTTATTTAATTTATATACATATTTATAATATACAAAAAACTGATATAAAATATCCATGTTTTAAAAACATAGGTTTTCTGTTGTTAACATATATCTGTTAACTCTGATGAAGTTTTTAACATTCCCACTCAAACACACACATGTCGCCGTGACAAAGAAATAACATAGAAATAATTTTTTTAAAAACATACAAAAAACAAAAAATGATGTTGTTTTAGCATTACTACTTTTGTTTTTGTTATTTCGTGTTCCTCTTCGATGTTGTGTTCGTTCACTGTTTTGTTTACGTTGCAAAGCCGGTTTTCCTCTGAAAAAAGGGGAAGCAACAGCACACGAATTCTGCTTTGCTTGTATGCGCATTTTGAGAGTGAGTGTAGTTAGTATTGTGTCAATTACACAAAATTATGTGCAATACACAGACTTAAAAATTTTTATTTAAGTTTTATTTAATTTTTATATTAACCAAAATACCTGATGAAGTTAATTAAAATTGATATTATTTTAATGAAAAAAAAAACAATATTGTGTAATTAATATTTACTTGTATTTTTAATATTAGTCTGAGCATCAACAATTTAAAAAAACGTTCTTGCTTGATGAGTGAAAGTTTCATATTTTTATAATATTATTATTAATAACTAAACAAACATGTAGATGGACTCATATTATTTATTTATTTCCTTGACACTTTTTGTATTTAATTTACGTTTTGGATTTACTTTCATATGTTTGTAATTGCATATGAAATTGTGAACTTCGTAATTTACAATATTAAAAAAAGTAAAGAAACTGCTGAAACAAAATGAAATAAATAATTTTATAAAGTAATTAATATATTATATAAGCAATGTGAATTATATAAATAATTTAAAAATGTATAATAACTAGTCTATAAAATTATATTGTTTAATTTTTTATTATTTTTATATTGTCGATCATGCGAAGTATTTTGACATTATTTGCTATGTCAGTTATTTAAACATATAATAATATAAATTGAATGTTAATTATGATATAACATTTAAATTATATGTGTCTTAAAGTTAATCATATAAGCATTAATTAATATAAATAAATACTTAATAAAAGTATGTTTTTAAAAATCAACAAGTTTTATATGAATAATAAGAAAAGTACGTAATACAAAGAAGTTATATTTTTATTTTTCAATCGCTGAAATTAAAGCAAAAAAGCGTATTTGAGGAATCTTAAGCTTACATTCATTCATATCGATGTATATATATAAATAATATCATTACGAAGGTGTACTCGTGCGCAATAATATATAAATAATAAAAAATAAATCTATTTTTTAACAGTATTAAACTGTTAAATTTTAAATTTTAATTATTTATTCGATATATATGAGATTTAATAAACTTCGGAAATAATCTTTAAAAAAAAATAAACAATAAATTAATGTTAAACGTAGTTCCTAGTATAAAATACAATTTACTCGAAAATGATTACATGTGCGAGAGTTCAGCTTTTTATGTGAGCTGGTAACCCTGCTTCGAACCAAAACATACGCCAACATTTCTTTTTGTCGTCATTCTGTGTTTGCAACAAACCGAAAGTGGTCTGTTAGTCTGTTAAGTGCGAGTGTTGCTTGGAACCACAATAAACAAGCCTTGGCTTCATATTTAAAAAAGAAATTTAAATTTTAAAATAAGGAAACAAAAATTTTAATAAATAATTTGAAATTAAAAAAATTTGATTTAAAAATTATTAATGTCTACGGGAATAAGTGTAAATATTAATTATAAATAAATTAATTAACATAATTCTATGAAATTTTAATATATTTTATTTAAAAAATATAAATATTTTATACGAAAATTACATAAATAATTTATCTGTTAAAATAAAACATCTTAAACTAATATTAAAATATTTATCTTCAATATATTTATAATAATGACGCATTTAAATCTCTGAGAAATTTGAAAAAAATAAATATTAGTGAATCCAAAACCAAAATTATTGCTTTTTTTAAAAAAGCACGTTTCTATTCAACGAGAAAAAAAATGATAATAATAATGCCAATAAACGAAATCCGTAAACTAATATAAACATAAACAAATACAACGTTCACTGTTAAAAAAAAAAAAATAACCGCTAAAAAATGACGCGTGAAGAAGAGGAAGAAGTACGTTCACTGCTTAATCGCCATCAAGAACGTATTATTCTTGATTTGGGCGGTACTGATCTCGTAGCAATACTTGTCAAAAATTCTGTGTTAACACAATCCGAAGAGGATCTATTATTAAAACCCTATCCGTCAGATAGCAATCCGCCATCTAGCGTGCCTTCAAGTGTTACCGTTACGAAGAGAAAATTAAGTGCCGTGGTCAGTAGTGGCAGTGGCAGCAGTGCGGGCGGCAATAATTGCGGTGATTATAGTTCTAGTATAGCCGGTTCTAGTGCTAATAATTCGCGTAGTGCCAGTGTAAACGGTGATCATGCGCAAAGTGATAATCGCTCCATAACACCATCTGTGGTGAGCGTGAATGGAGTCGGTGGTGTGAATAGTGTTTGTGATGAGAATAGCGTTGGTGTCGGGGTTGTCGATTACTGCACCAAAGATGATTTGAATTCCATAAACGATGCCGATATTCTACGTTTGCAGTGCTCCAATTTAATTGAGATCATTGCTAAAAGCGGTTTCGAGAAATTCAAGCAATTTTGCTATGCAATTGAGAGTGAATGCCCCCAATTGATTGAGGATTTAATTAATGATCGACTCAAGTGTGGTAAGTCATATTTCTTTCTGCATTACTAGTTTGTAGTTTCTTCTACTTTGTAGTCTCAAAATTGCTGTTAGTTTGTTGTCATTATTATACGGTCGGTGCTGATATTGAAACTCGTTTCGGGTCGTGTTTTCTTTAATAAAATTAACAAGTTTCTGGTTTTACAAGTGCTAAAAATGGTTTTAGTCTTTGTTGTTATTCGATTTACTTTAACACACACCAATAAAACGGTTTAAAAAATAATAAGTTTTATAATATATTTTTCTATTATTTATATGAGATTTTTTACGCAAATTTATTCAAGCCCATAAGTAATGCAGTCGTTATTAGTTCTCTGACACTTTTCTGAGACAAAAGCTGTATATTTACATTCTTTTTTAAATTAATTTTATGCAAATGTAAAACACAAATAAAAACAATTTGTTACATATCTTTTTCAATATATATCTATCTATAATGTTGGTTTGATAGATAATTATATGATTAAGTTATAAACATTTACCAACAAGGTTAATTGGTGTGAAATACGAGTATATGAGTGTGAGGTAGGAAAACTTACCAGCAATATTTCAGTTTATATATTAAATTTAAATATTCAAAAGAATTCGATGTAGCCTTTGTATAAAAATGTATAGAATTAACTTTCAAAATTCAAGCAGTAAAAAAGATTGATATATGAAAAAATTTGAATAAATTGATTGACTAGCAAGGACTTTCAAAATGTTAATTTTTACTTGAAATTTATTTGATAAAAAATATACTCATTCTTCCAATTATGGTATTATTATGTTATAGGGATTATAGAATTATCATTTTATTTTTTTTATATTATATTGTCATAAATATATTGTATATATGTATTTATATTAGATTATATAATATTATATTATTGATATATTAAGTTTTATGTTATATAAATTTGGATTATATATAGGTATGTTATATATATAATTGGAGAAATTGTTTTTTATCAAATAAATTTCAAGTTAAAATGTTATAGAATTAACTTTCAAAATTCAAGCAATAAAAAAGATTGATATATGAAAAAAATTTGAATAAATTTATTATTTCAAAAATTTATTATTTTTAAATAATATTTTATTTTATTTTTATATTATATTGTTATAAATATATATCATATATATGTATTTATATTAGATAATATGTATTTAATATTATATTATTGATATATTAAGTTATATATTATGTAAATATACATATATTATATTAATGTGGATTATATATATGTTATATATATAATTAGAGAAATTAAATGTTTTTTATCAAAAAAACTTCAAGTAAAAATTAACATTTTGAAAGTGTGAAAGATTTCAGGCTATCTACGAAAATTCTATACACGGGAATAATAATAAATCAATTTCTAATGATGAATATAGTAACTTAAATTACAAAGAAAAATTCAAACTATTATACATAAAATAATGTAAAAGCAGATTCTTAAAAAAAACATTGTTGCAATGATATACTTATTGGGTGCAATTTATTGGAGAACTCTAGATTTGTAATATTATCTAAATTTATGTAAATAATATATTTATAAAAAAGATTACATATTCGGTTTTATAATATTAAAAATCTAGAGTTCTCTAATAACATTCACCCAATAAGTAAATCACCGTCGCAATGTTTTTATTTAAAAATCTAGATTTATTTTATTTTATGTTTTATATTTTAAATTATTCTTTAACATTTTAGTTACTATATTAATCTTTAAAAGTTTAAAAGTTTTTAAACCTTTTTTAGTCATAGAGACCCTGAAATCTCACATCCTATGATTATACCAAAATCAGATATACAAGGTGAGATGAAAAAACTGCAACAAAGTAAAACGCCATAATTTTTTCATTTTTTTTAAATTTTATTGAATGAAAGCAAAAAATGTCGGAAATAACATCAAATTTGAGAATCGGTTTAGATTTGTTCGAATTGGCCACCTTTGGCCCGAAAGTGGCTCTGCGGTATTTTGTCCCATTCTCGGCGAAGCGCTTGCTTGAGATGATCGACACTTTGGTATTTTTTAGTTCCAACCTTGCTTTCCAAAATACCCCAGGCACAATAGTCCAACGGATTGGCATCCGGAGATTTTGGTGGCCATTGTGCGGTGGAAATGAAGCGAGGAACCTCATTTCTTAACCATTCTTGGATGGCGCGTGCTGAGTGCGATGGTGCTGAGTCCTGTTGGAATGTCCAAGGTCTGCGGCCGAAATGTTTGCGTGCCCAGGGCTTCAGAACTCCCTCCAAAATATTTTCGCGATAGATTTGCGCATTTAATTTGACACCACGGTCGATGAATACGAGCGGCGAGCGACCATCGGCTGTTATGGCGGCCCACACCATCACCATGGCCGGCTTTTGAGTTGTGATGGCCAACCGAAGTTGCAAATTTTCAGCTGACCTCTCTGGCAAGTAAACACGATCATTTTGTTTGTTTACAAACTGCTGGATAACGAATGGTTTCTCATCGGAGAAAACCAAATTCGGCAGTTCACCACTTTCGGCCAAGCGAAACAACTCTTTAGCTTTTTCGAGTCTAACTTTTTTTTGCGCATCAGTAAGATCTTGCACTTTTTGGAACTTGAATGGCTTTAGTCCAAGCTCATTTTTCAATATTTGCCGAATGGCATATTGCGATATGTTCAGCTCACGAGCCATTTTTCGTCCACTGCGACGCGGATTTCGTTCAATTCGCTTTTTCACTTTTCGAACCATTTCTGCCGATGTTGCTGTTTTTTTTCGTCCACTTCCTTGACGTCGGGCTACGCTACCAGTATCATGGTAACGAGCGATGGTACGAGACACAAAACATTTATTCACTTCTAAATGCTGGAGGGCTCTAACGATAGCCACTTGTGGTTTTCCAGCCAAATGCAAAGCAATCACACTATCACGCTTGAATTCCATCACAAATAACTTTTTTTTTGAAAAATTCCCACCAAAATGCTTTTGTGCGCTTGTAAACAATATAATGAGCTGTCACTAGAATAAATCTGACAGCTGTGGGACGAGCGGTTTAGAAATGACAGCAGTCTGAAGTTGGTTGCAGTTTTTTCATCTCACCTTGTATTTTAAAATCATTTTCTTTTTGTTGGAATAGAATTTGTAAAAAATAATTATTAAATAATATAAAATTGAATTGTTTTTAAATATGACACTTTTTTATATTAGTTAAATATACCTATATTTAAACAAACATTTGAGTATAACCATATTTGTCACAATTACTTAGGTTCTTTATCGTCTTTAAATGTTTCTCCATTTCATTGCATATTAAACAATTAATAGATAAAGAGAAAGAAACTTTGTTTAACTTATTTCCTAATATTTGAATTAATAACCGAAGGAACTGTAGAACATTAATTGGTGTGTTGACAGGTCACAGTCTGGTCGCATCACATGCCCGAAAACTAAACCTAACTCAGCGATGCTTGTAGGAAATGCAACGAGACGAATGCAAATGAAACTCTGGAGCATCTATTTTGTAATTGCCCGGCTCTCTCGAGAACTCGACAAAAATATTTCGGGGCTGTCAGTTTTACAGGACTGGAGCACATTCCTGAGGTTTCTGTTGGAATCCTAATAAATTTTGGTAATGAAACGCGCATCCTAAGTGATGCATACAATCGCTAAAATAAGACTCTGATCTGGTCCACGCGTGGCCTTTTTGGTCTGCCAGCATAATCTAATCTAATTTGAATTAATATAAATATTAATAGGAACAAATAAATTAATTAATTATTACTATGTATATTCATTTCATCATAAAATTGTATATGTTATTACATTTTTATATTCTATTATTATCATTGATTATAAAAAACGTAAATTATTTTATATATAATATATTATTCACTCTATACTAGACAATATTTTTTATTGTATAAAATATTTTGAAACCCAATTCCAAAAAAAAAAAATAATACGTTTGTTTTTTTTTTATTGAGAACAATATTTCGATTATATTCTATAGTCATTTTCAGGGTAATAGCCTGTACTGAGATGACTATAAAATATAGTCGAAATATTGGTTTGAATAAAAAATGTTTTAAAAAAACCACATTTGTTGTAAAAAAGTGTATTATTTAACAAGTGACCAATAAGCCCGATTAAAAAATAAAAATATTATTAAACATTTTAGTCATTAAAATTATAAATTATTAAAAAAATAAAATTAAAATGGAAGCGTGCTTAAGCTATATCCTCAGATAAATAAATAATGTAATGTATAATTGTTATTTAAATCAATATGTGGTTCTTTTATAGAAGTCTAAAGAATCGAAACTTATTACATGATAGCCTCTTATCCTTGTTAATTCCCTGACTCTTTAGTTGTGGCCTATTCTCCATAAGTGAATCCTCACTTAATTCATCCATCTTGTTTATTTTCGTCCCGTTTTCTGATAAATTGCTTTACATAGTTTACAATCTGATCTGTCATTAGGCATTTTTATTATATAATTCGCATATTTTAATCTCTGGTTTCTTACATATTCAGTTATTTACATATATCATAGGTATATATTAACTGATTCATTAACAGGTTATCATTTCCGCTTTTGTTCCCCTTTCATCTATTACAATAGGCCTTATAAAAGTTTTTGGGAAAGTACATATATTTTGATTGCCTCAGATTATTGTTCTATAAATAAATCTATATTATTATTATTAAAACTATTGTTGTGAAATCGATCAACAGCCTATACTGTGTCCAGAAGTGTCATATTGTACCAAATTCTACTTTTTGTTAGACAAAGCCTTTTAAAGCTTTGTGAACGAAGTCCAATCTGGAAATCTGGAGAAGAACTCTGAATCAGTTCTAGTTGCAGAAATTCAATATGGAATAAGTTTCTTCTGTGCGTTCTTAAAGCTGGACGATCACAAAGAATATGCATAATTGTTTCCTCATCTTCGAGGCAGAATATGCATTCCGAATTAGCAGATAATCGAAATTTGTATAGCTGATTTTTTAGACCATAATGACCCGTAATGAATATGTAAGAAATCAGAGATGAAAATATGCGGATTATATTATAAAAATGCCTAAAGACAGATCAGATTGTAAGCTTTGTACAAGCAACCTTTTGGAAATGGAGAATGTTTTTGTAGAGATACAGTTTTATCAGTACTTTGCTCTGTCTTAGTCCTGGGTAATCTTCCCAGTACACCAGTCGCAAATGATTCTCTATATTTTTTAAATTTTTGTTTTGAACTGGCCCAGTTCAACCTACAAAAGGGTTGAGGGCCTGTAAATGCAATTTTTGATACAGTTCTGGATAGCTCATCAGCTCGTTATTTAATACTTTAAAATTAATAAGATTAAAAATGATATTTTTAGATATATTTCTGACAATAAACAAATTCTTAATTTGCGATTACAAATAATATAAAAATATGAAACTTTTATTAATAAAGCCTAGTAATAGTATCGATTTATCACGAAAAATTTATCTAAAACGCCATTCCCCTTATTTTTTTAAAAAAGCCGCATACTAGATCATCTTTTTTTAAATTTGCTTAACATTTCTTACATTCTTTATTTAAATGCAAAACCAGATGAACAATATCATATGATGACCCTATCTGTAGCTCATCATATGATAAGAGTTTTTATTTTATAACAAATTAAGATAGTTAAATAGCAAATAGCAGATTATTTAACGATTTCATTGCAAATATAAAAAAAAACTAAATTCGTAGAAAGTTATAAGGTATTTATTGTTAAATCTGATATGATTTCAGAGTGTTAAAATTGATTTATAAAATTTTGATCTACAGTCTACAGATTTCTATAAGGCACCACCATTAAAAAAGCGAAATAAAATGATTGCCCATAAAATAAAAGTATTAGGCGAATTTATTCATCGCCTGGGTAGATGTAAGATTGGTGATAAGTTTAACATCGAAACAAATTGGGTGCGATAGTCAGCCCAACTTTTGGGTATCACATTTACTAAAATAGAGGTCGCTAAATCATTCATTAATGATAATTTACTTATCTTAAGCTAAAACAAGCAAATCTGACAAAGCACTAAAGTATCTAATTTTGTATTACTAACTAATTTAATGAATGCAAAATAGCAAAGTGAACTAAAAAGAATCTTCAAACTCCAATTGCTTATATATTTTATTTCTTCTTTGAAATAGTAGCTTTTATATAGACTATATGGACACAATATGTCGAAAAGAAGAAGAATTTTGTAGTTAAGCCAGTGATGTAAAAGAAGCAATTGTTTATGTAAATATCTAAGTAATATACTTGTACTTAGATAAGCAGAATTATAAGAAATGAAATTAAGTATTAAAGTATTAAATAAATAATTTTCAATTAACCGACCAAGCTTCAGGCACTAATTTTAATAATAAATTTGATTTTTATTTACATTCGTTCACTTTGTGTTTATATCTGTTACTTGCAGTTGTATTGACAATGCATTTACCTGTGCGCACTTAAAGTATCTGTAAATGTATCTTAAGACTTTACATGTTTATTTACGTTTTTAAAGCAAAAGCGATGTCTGCGCCACACAAAACTAAAACAAAACCGAACATTAAAACCTTTGCAGAACCTGTAATTGCGGCGCATAAAACTGACAATAAAAACACAAAAAAGTGGCAACGATAAGCAAAAAGTAGGACTTCAGCTTGCAGCTGAGTCGGGATGGATTAACACGAACCCACCGAATTGGAGCAGAAGTATGAGCATGGAAAAAGTGAACACGATCATCCTGATAAGAACGACAAATAAAACCATACTATACCCACCATTCCGAAAACTACAGTAAAAAACCAATTGCAATAAAACATAAAAGCAATAAAAAGAAAACCCAGAAAACGTATGCAATAGTAAAAACACTGATAGCCATAATCAAAAGGAAATTAAGGCATCTATTCGCTACATACATACAAATACGTAGAGATACGTAGATACATAAATAATTTTACTTTGAAATAAAAGCAAACATATGTACATATATTCGGACGTACACATGCATTCAAAAATGATGTGTAAATAATTGTAGTTTTGTACTGAGTCTGCTGGTGAGATATCGTATCCGTGAGATGAAAATAATGATGTTGATGATGTCTTTGCTGAAACACATTTAGCTATTCTTTTACCTACCTGAGATCCGATCCATAAAAGATTCAAAAAAGTATAGAAATACAAATGAAACCGAAAGAAGAAGAGAAATAAAATCACCCTCAAAGCAGAAATTGGCAAAAGCAAAACAAGTCAAAACCACTTTTACAGATACGCAGATACACAGATACACATATACTTAGATACATGTACATATAGAATATAAGTATAAATTGAAAGGCAGACAAATGTGGATGAAAAGCAAATGTACTAGCTGACATAGTCTTGCAGTTAACAAAAGCTGGCGAAACAACTGTGCGACCGACCGGCAGTCAGTCGGTACAACACTGTATAAATGTATTTCAAAGATACGAGTATGTATTTTGTTGTTGGCTGATCGTGCTGAAAACACAAAACGTGATCTTGAGGGTTTTTCGCTTCTATGTTTAATAGTATTTTGTTCTTTTTCTTTTTCGGTTTTTGCTTATATTCCTTATTTCGTTTTTATGTGTGCCTTCAGTTCTAGGTTTGTGTTTATCTAGACTTGCCTATTGATTTTTTTGTTTGGTCTTTGTACGTTACAAATCTTGCCATCAACGTCAAATTTATAATTTTTTCTTTTTAATTTTCTTAAGTATCTTTAAGACAGAAGCTGTTATTGTAAGTGTTTAGAAAATGCAGAGCCGTAGAAGTCAGTCAAAGTAACGGATGTGTTACTCATTGATTTAAACCGTCTTATAGATACTTTCCTAGGATTTAATTTTATAATTGTTATGAAAAGGGTAGCGATAAGTATTCGTTAAAATAATTTTTTTTGTCTAATCCTTTTTACAAATTTAACAGCTAATTTAATAATAAAATTTAAGGAAGATGCAACGATGCATCTATGTTAAGGGTATAGAGGAATACATATGCTCCTAAAGCCCCAATTATCTGATTGTTTGATAACTCAAAGATTATCTTAGGTTAACTATAGAGATACTATAGTTAAATGAAACTCTGTTCGGACTTTTAGGAGATTATGTTAAGGTTTTCTATTGCAGTTAGTTATAGTGAAAGAGTGATATTAATAACCTTCAGTGTATTAATAACATTTTGATATAAATTTGATTAAAATATATTTTGATATAGCATTGTAATTTATTGTTGCTCAGTGCATTGTTTTATGAAATAAACTGTACCACTATATTCTGAAATCAATATAATTGTATGACAGAACGAAGAACCTAGCAGTCGAGTTCCTTAATCTCGATTAACTTTAAAATTTTAATGTTAATTTACAAATAAATAAATATAATTGCATGGAAATCTTCATTACCGTTAACCGATCGATTAATTTTAGAAATGTTGCATAGATTTTAAACTATCAGATATTGTTTTTCTTCTAATATCAGGAAATATATTGTTCAACAAGCTTGAATTTCACCTGTAGTTTTATTATGTTGCGATGTTAGATAGATTGAGAGTAGATTTTACAGTCATCTGCACTTTAACAAATAAAGACAGAAGATAGAATTAGAGCCAATTTCACTAAAGTCTCAATGTCTCATACTTAATCCAGTCTAAAGACTTATGACTGTGAAATCGGTTCTAAGGGAAGTTTGTGCGATTACTTAACTATAAAATACGATGAAATTCTAAATCTTACTTCTCGGTTAATTATAAAATAGCTATTACAATAGCAATACAGAGTTTGATTCTTAAATATATAGGAATGTAATTAATTTAGATATTTAAGTACGTAAGGTACCTTGTGGTGATAAGGGGGAAGAAAAAATCATCAAGCCTGTTATATTGTTGTCCACTCCACAATAAAAGAGTAATTGCACATTAGAATACTATCAGTTGGTAACACATATGCTCTCAATGTTTCTCAATCAAGATTACTACAGTTTGTTACCTCGACAAAATGATTCAACATGGCACTAATTTAGATTAGACTTCCTAATGGAGTCATAACACTTTACAATAGCGATCATTATCTAATTACATCGGTATCCTATTTATTATCGTTGACTACCATGAGGAAGTATCTTATGCATATATTATTTTCAGCAATGAGCTTATTTACTAATCATGGATCACAGATCATTGTAATCCTTAGAATCCAATAAAAGACGGCCCATTATTTTCTACTTGGAAACCCTGAAAATGCTATTGTATAATGTATAGATGATCATTATTTTTATTATTAGTACGTAATAATAACAATGAGTAAAAAAAATGGCTGTTGAACTAATTTCTAATAAAATATACTATCAAATATATATCGATTGGGTTGAGATGTAATATACCAGAAATTTTTTGAAAATGATGGTTTTGAAAACCCATCAGAAACAAAATGATTATTAATTTTTTTGCCGTGAAACATAGGTGTCGAAAAAATTACATCGCAACAAGACGGTGCAACAAAACTCGTCCTGTTTTTGCTTTGTTGTGTGAGAAATATCTGAGACGTGTAATTTTAAATTTTGATAAAGTGTATTGGGTATCAGAATCTTACAATTTGTTAACACCAAAATTTTTTTTTAATGGGTCGAGCCCCTCGACGCTATAGAAGAGGTCAGATGGGCGATATTTGAATATCTGGCAATACGTTACATTATAGCTGAGCTGTGAGCTATAGAAGATGTCAGACGAAGGACATATAAATTTGATGGAGAGGTCTAAACAATATATTAAATTAAAAACTAGAACAAATTCTCAATAACAAGTGGTTTTTATTAACGTTTACTTTCGAGACTACATAATGAATATTCTCTGTATAAACATTCGTATAATAATTTTCCATAATATTTACAAAAAAAAACCGTTTTATACAATTTTTTAAAATGTAAAATCCCTCTTTCTGGTTGCACTTATTTAGGTAACTACGATCCTGGCTTCATTTGAACTCGTAATGGTAATCAAACTTGCAGCTGTTTGAGTACTTAAAGTTGGTTTTATGTATCTGAAATTTTATTTCTTTTTCTGTTAGCTGTTTTTGGTGATCTTTCTCTTTTCGTTTGTTCAGTGTCAAACAGTTTTACGAGGATGAATCATCACAAGCTTAGTTTTGTGTGCAGCCAACTTACCAGTGCATGTATTGCAGTATCCCACAGCGTCTGTTTACTTAAACACTACGTACGATTATGTATGTTGCTTGAAGAATATGCAACGAAAGGTGGCTGAAGTCTAGAGACTTTGTCGCGTACGGATAAATTATCTCAAACACAGTTACACTTTATGTTCTTATCTGAAACATATTTCATTTAATTTTACTGCTTTCCACGTTTTTTATTATTTTGTTTTTTTTTTTGGTTTTTTTTTATTTTTAAAAGTCATTAGTATTAATTTTCATTCATCCTACGTTTTACACTTTTTTACTGCTACTCTTTCTAAACAAACTTTTCTCTCACATGAATTCATGAAACGAATTTATTGTATCTAATTTTCCATAGATACGTACAAGTACTTTTTGAATTAATGATCTTAACTTGTTGTTTGTAAATAGTACGTAGAAAAGTACGTATATATACGTAATAGTATACTATATATAGAATTATTTAACAGCGTTATGTGGTTTAAGTCTGATGTGGATGAGTATTCTTATTTTGTGAATACACTCTGAAAATGTCTTTGTTGGGAATGTAATTATGTAGTTAATAAGCTCGCTGTATGGCTTGAGTCTCTAATTTCTCATCAAATGCGGATTTGAAAAATCGCCTGCGGCTTTTTTG
>NC_051847.1:152955066-152967536 GCF_002237135.1 Teleopsis dalmanni
CTGGACAAATGACTTTTGAATATCTTTTGATATTGTAGCCTCTCGGTAAAAAAAACGCAGACATACTGAGACTTGGATGTACTTTTTGATATCTTTTTTTCAGTTACGTTTATAGTTATCTCTATTTTTTATTTTATATTTCCATTCAGTTTGCGTATGGGAGTAGAGTATGCCATCAGATAGATTATAATCTGTAGAGCTAAGTATATACCTTTTTCTTTTGGCGTTTCTTCGGTGACTAGTCTTCACCGTGTCCGGGTATTGTCATTAGGCAATACACTGTGGGCATGGGTCGATAACAATGTGCATATGTAGTTATGGAGCCAAGACAGCGATCAAGCTCCAGTTAGCAGATAACTGAAGGTTTGAACACACAAATAGGCAAATTTACCCAAACAGACAAATTCAGATTGATTTTGGAATCTACTAGATATACACACTTTTATTTGTAATAAATAAAAAATTTTTCAATAGGAAATAATTTTGATTTTCTCAAAAAATGATCAGTAATTCTTGAAGGCAGATATAGAATAGCAAACATCAAATTTGAGGTTACAATTGTGATCAACAGATTATAATAATCCTTTGTGAATTATATATATATATCCTTTCTAAATCGATTCTTTTTTTTTTTTTGTTTTATTTTTACAGATTCGGTGTTGCAAAATCTGCAAAAGAATGCTCAGATATTGCCAAAAAATTGGAGACAACAAATTTAGTATTGAAAGCACAAGTTTTAGCCGGAGGCCGTGGTGTAGGAACTTTCAAGAATGGTCTTAAAGGCGGTGTACGCGTTGTATTCACGTAAGTCTGATATATCTATTTTATAATATATACTATTAAATAGTATAAAATAAATAAATAAATAAAATTATTTATACGCTCTTGAATAAATAGATAAGGTAAAAAAAAAATTTATTCAAAAAAAATTATAAGATGGTGTTCTAGCATTCTAGAAGTTTTTAGAAAAAAAGTTTAATTAATACACGATAACTAAAAGAGTGAAAAAGTCAGTAAAGTCGTAAATAGTTGTTATTTGAAACTAGTCTGGATCAAGGTAAAGGCATCTTGCCACTTTAATAAATTGGATACATATCGTTTTAGAAATGGCTGGGTTTACAGAACGACTTATTCATCGATGATCTAGCTTCGCCCACTACTAGTCCAACGCGACGACAAAGCGCCGTTCATTATACCTAATAGAAACTATAAGAGCATTTCGAGCTGTAGCTTCAATATTTGCACTATAATATTTGTATTTCTTTTAATTTAAGTTTTAGTAAACGGAAAATACTAAAGACTTTTTTCATTACAGACCGGAAGAAGCTGAAAAGATTGGAGGAAAAATGATCAATCAAATATTAGTCACTAAGCAAACCGGTGCAGGTGGACGTATTTGCAATTCTGTTATGGTCGCCGAACGCAAATTTCCCCGTAGAGAATTTTATTTTGCAGTAATGATGGAGCGTGCATTTAATGTAAAATATGATTTTAACTTAATAAAGTATTTTAATATTATGTATTAAAATTCCTGTCAATTTTTTCAGGGACCTGTCATAATTGCTTCCTCTCAAGGTGGTGTAAATATTGAAGATGTTGCTGCCTCAAATCCAGAAGCTATTGTTTATGAACCAGTTGATATTAAATGTGGTTTATCGGAAGAACAAGCTCAAAAAGTCGTGAAAGCTGTTGGCTTGCAAGATCATGAAGAGAGTACCGTAGAAATGTTATTAAATATGTATAAATTATTTATAGAGAAGGATGCTTTACTAATTGAAATCAATCCTTATGCTGAAGATGCGCTTGAAGGAAGTAAGTATTATTAAATATATATGTATATATATATTATATTGTTATATAGTAGTTTTCACATTGTATTTTAAAAATTTATGTTTTCATTTTTAATTTATCATTCGTTTTTTTTAAATTTCTATTTATTTTCATTTTATTTTATCAAAAAAAAAAACAAAAAAATCATCAATCTCATCACAAATATTCATGTACTTTTGTTTGTTTACAAATTGCCTGCTTGGATTGTAGGTGGAGAATGTGCAAGTTGTGAGTATTCAATTCATTGCATTTTATATTATTAGCTTCTTGATATAACATATATGGCATTATAACAAAATAATAAAAACTTGTATAATATGAAACATTGAACTAACTGTCGGCTATGATGTCTCAGTAACTCGGTAGCTTCATAAAAACAAATTTACACACATTTTGACTGGGTTACTGAGCACGCCTGAATGCCTTTAATATAAAATATAATACATTTAATTATCATCTATTTCTAATATTCGCATACTAATCCATATTTTTTATTCGTCTAAAAAATACATTCACAGTTTTCGCACTCGATGCCAAATTCCGTTTCGATGATAATGCTGAATTTCGACAAAAAGAATTATTTGCTCTTCGCGATTGGACACAAGAGGATCCAAAAGAAGTGGAAGCCGCCAAATACCAATTGAATTATATTGCTTTGGATGGCAATATTGGTTGCATGGTTAATGGTGCTGGTTTAGCAATGGCTACCATGGATATTATCAAGCTATACGGTGGCAACCCAGCCAATTTCTTAGATGTCGGTGGTGGTGCTACCGCAGATGCGGTAAAACAGGCTTTCAAAATTATTACCTCTGATCCAAATGTTCATTGTATATTGGTTAACATTTTCGGTGGTATTATGCGTTGCGATATTATTGCCCAGGGTATTATCGCTGCTGCTAGAGATTTGAAAATGAAAATGCCAATCGTTGTCAGATTACAGGTAAATATTAATTGACTATTCTTGTATAAAAAAATTTGCTTAAATTATAAATACTTTATCTAACACTCTTAGGGTACAAATGTGAATGAGGCCCGTCAATTGATTAAAGATTCTAAGCTGAGGATTATACCACGTCACGACTTGGATGAAGCTGCCAATTTATCTGTGCATTTGGCTAAAATTGTGCAATTAGCGCGTGAAATGAATATGGATGTTAGCTTCGAGATTCCTGATAGCGCCAAGTAGATACGATTTTTAACTTTTAACCGCCAACCACTACATCAGTTATAACTACACATACTTCTACACACACACTATATTAAGTAGTTCCACACTACAGATGATGACATTATGTGCGAACCTCATATGTGTAACGCCGCTAATGGCGTTGCATATCGAAAGTTTTTCGAAAATTTTTTGCAAAAATTGTTAAAATATTTTAAGCTTAAATATTGCCTATAAGAAATGTTAACAGTCGTTATAAATAATTCGATATTTGTATTTTTTTGCACATACTTGTATAAATGTTTATATTATGCAGCACTTTGTAAATGTTAAAGACTTAAGTAGTTAATGTTTTAATATAATTGTTAGAATTTAAATAATTTGTATAAAATTCAATTGAAAACCAACAAAAAAAAGAAAAAAATAACAATTTTTGCAAAATATTTAATTATGTTCTATAAGTTAAAATAATCTGGTATTTTTTCCATTATGTACTTGTTTATTTTTACTTTAATTTCAATTTATATTAATTTAAGTATTTTAGTTCCAAGAACAAAATGAACTATATAAATTA
Organism: Teleopsis dalmanni; assembly: GCF_002237135.1. Classification (NCBI taxonomy): domain Eukaryota; kingdom Metazoa; phylum Arthropoda; class Insecta; order Diptera; family Diopsidae; genus Teleopsis; species Teleopsis dalmanni. Next base: position 152,958,639 of record NC_051847.1, read on the forward strand.
AACTTTATTTATTATTTAAATAATTTTTATTTACTTTTCATTTGTTAATGCCTTTTTCTATCTATACTTAGTGAAAAAGATAAAGGCGGTAAAGGTGGTAAAGATGGTAAAGATTCATGCGCAACTAAAAAGAAATAATGAAAACCAAAGTGCGACTGAAATTCAAGAACTGCAAGAATTCAATAAAAATTTAAAAGAAAAAAATTTATTTAACTCAAATTTATAACTTTAAATTTATCATTAAATTAAACAATTAAATTAAACAATTAAATTAAACAATTAAATTTGAAATAATAAATATGTTTTATTTTGCATATATAAGTTATACCAAAATTTATATACAAATCAATGCAATTAGAAAATTATTGCTTATTAAACATTCTAACTTATTTTTTTAAGCATCAATTTTAAGTTTTATTAAATGATTTTATTAATCGTTTATATTTAAATCATACTTAAATCTCTTTATATGCAAAAAAAAAAAACTATAAACAGTAAAAAAAATTTCTATATTGCATTATAAAGTTCAAAGAGAAGTTCAATCTTCGGTTAAATCTCAAAAACAAATATATTAAAAAACTAGTAAAAAAGGCAGTAGATTCAATAAAATACACATTACTCAATAAAATGGATAAGTGGTTAAGTTGAGAGGATCGTGCTGATGCAACTATTAACATTTCCATTCAGAGCCATTTGTTATCCATTTTTTCTCAAAACTGCTCGACACAGACGAATAATACTAATCGTGTATAACTTCAGGTATAATACATGTTAAGTACATGCTATATGGTCTTCAAAATAAATCTACAGAAATTCCTTTAAGTCTACTTTCATTATTATTATCTTTGAGACCATTTAAGAAATGATCTCTAAGATAAAGTTGTGTAATGTCTGGACAAAGATATAGAAAATAATTAAAGATTTTTATATTATCTTCATTGCGGCAACTTCTATATAAAAAGTTATGACTTGAAATAGTATTAAAGTTGCTTCCACTTCATAGAGCGTTTTTTCTCGAAATACTTTGGAGAAAAAAGCAGAATATTTAATAGAATATTTTTAGATCCTGAATAGATTAAATAAAAAACAATAATTCAAGTGATAACTGGTCACTGTCTTTTAAATAAGACTAAAGTGCGGTCGAACCTATCAGAAACCAATAATTACATACTATGCATGGAAAGCATGAAATCGTTCTTACATATCCTTGGGGAAGGCTTCGTATTTGAATAATAAGAAAAACAATTTTTACAAAGAATTACAGTCACGAATCAGAGTGGTCAAAAATCGATGTAGAAAAGATCAAATCTTTAGCTATAGATCAAATTTTGAACTATAAATCAAATCTTTAGCTGAAGATCAAATCTGTAGTTGAAGATCAAATCTTTAGTTGAAGATCAAATCTTTAGCTGAAGATCAAATCTCTAGCTGAAGATGAAATCTGTAGTTGAAGATCAAATCTTTAGCTGAAGATAAAATCTTTAGCTGATGATCAAATCTTTCCTAGTTATAGGTGATGTGAGGCATTTTTCAATAACTACACATAGTACTAGTGGAAGCAGTGTCGCAGACAGCTAATGTTCAAGCCCTTCTAACTATGATTGTAATAAAAATAATAACAAATGTCAATTTCAACAGATAAGTGAATTTAAAAATTACCAACTGCTAAGTTGGATATGCATTTATTATTCTTTGCTATGACTATGATTCATTGCCAGTCATAGTCAAAATAAATATAAAATGTAATTAAATTATTATATACTAAAAATAAAAAAGAACAAACTATAATATTGATTGCTATGTTATTACGAACGATAGTCATTTTACTAATATTATAGGGAATACTGGTTATCAGAACAGACCTAATACATCGCGATCTACTTTTGGCCCATATAATAGAAGAACTCGTGAACTATTCATTACATATAAATTCAAACATATAAATACTCGATTTGAACATATAGGGTATCAGAGAACCAAGTACAACTTGAATATCCACACTATAAAAAATTGGAAGTCATATTTAAAAATTTTTAAAAAATTTTATTTTATACGAATGTTCTACAAGTGAGTATAGGAAAGCTTTGTAAGTAAGTAAAGATTTACTCTATGATAACATATAATCTACACCTATATGATCAAAGAGCTGTTCATTAGTAAGAGCTTTAAATCTACCCATAGTAAATATGTTGCTGTTTCCTTTCTTCTTTATCATTATTACAGCTTCACGTCAGCTGTTGGCACTGTCCCTGTTCGGCGCAGCAAGATATGCTGATCATCTGTGTAGTTAAGAACTCCAGTAATTAGTCACATTCACACTTATAACCATTATTTGATTCATTATGTAACATCAACACTAACAGTTTATGGATGTTCTGTTTAACTCGAAAAAGCAAAGATAATAGATGCCGATGACAATCCGTCCGATGTTACGTTGTAAGAACTTTAAAGCATATTAACTGATTTTTAGACCGAATACCGCATCCCGCATAATATTTTTGATTCGTTTACTAAAATTAATCGGCAGAATTTAAACTGATACACTCATAAACAGATATCTCTCCTAACTGTGTTATTTTTCATATAATATATTTTTTATACAGATAAATATGTAAACCGCGTATAATTTCTGATACCATCGTTTTTTACTTAAGTGGAGTTTTAACTGTATTAATATAATACATGTAAAGTATGTATTTATAAATACGGTAGAGTTTATTAAAGCCTTTGTCATATATATATATCTCTTCTTTCTAAAAATAGTATTAATAATTTCAGACATTTAAAAAACATTTCAATAATGTAATAATATATTTGTTTATTTTGTTAATTTATTTGATTGTTTACATCGGTTTAGTTAAAGTAAAAAAAAAATTGACGTTTAATATCTTAACAACAGATTTAAAAACGATCTATTAACGATTGTATATATGTCTGTTGACTTGCTTTCCACTCGGCATCACCATCATCACCCATATGCCCAATATATTCTAAAGAAAATTAAAAAAATTAAATAAATTAATTTTTGTATTTTTTTTAAAAATAAATATTGATGCGTACCTCTCATAATGCTACGTATGGTCTTCATAGAAGCACCACGTAGATTCAAAATTTGTAATACCCGCTGTTTGACAGTTTCTGAAGAGGCGCTTGCCTCTAAAATAATGTAATCAATTCGCTCTAAGGTAAATAAACCACAAGTTAAGCGTTTGACGTATTTAGCATCTTCTATATCACCTTCATCAGCTTCAGGATCCTATAAATATATTTAAGTGTTAAAAAATATATGTAATATTTATAAAATTTCTTAGACCCCTTTTTTGCAAAATTTTGGTTTTGTAAAAATCTATTGTTATTAGAAGGGAATATTGTAAACCTTTATTGTATTAACCTTTAAGATTCATTGGTGCATTGCTAGAGAGAGTATACTAAGATAACCTAGAATATTTATATAATTTAGTTAATCTGTCTTTACAGGACACTGGTCCATGAGACAGCATGGAGCTAGACTCGGTCTACCCTGTGGTACCTCTTGTAGTGCGTGACTACCAGCTCTTGACAAAATGACACCAGAACACCTGATGTGTCTTTGTCCAGGTTTGGCCAGAACTAGGTTTAAGTTTTTAGAGGCCCATTTCACCATTAGCCCATTAGCATTAGCCAGATTCTTTGTTAATGCCTCTGGCTGGTTTTAGTTTGACCTTCCACCTACTACCCACTATTACGAGTTTTTTCACTAACTATATAATTTAGACAATAAATTAAGGCTGCCGACAAATCTATTTGTCCGTCAATTGATTCAATAAAATTAAAACGAAGGGTTGTTGGTATTGTTGTTGTTGTAACCCGCTGGCACCTGGACCACACACTTTTGGTAGGTGTCGAACGGCACTTAGTCGACAAGTGGCTTCGCGACGTAGACCCGACCGTTCTTGAAAGCAATGAAGGGTACTACATTTCTTTCCTGGCAATCGCAGGGCATAAGGAGATAAAGTGGAGTTTCACCAAAATGTATTTCAGTAACCAATTTATCTATCGATATGTCTATATTTAAGTAATATAGAATAATAGAACTGCATCGGAGGATAAGAACAGTAACTACCATTAATTATAATTTCACCATTACTGGGAACTGTAACTGTACTAAAAAATTACTCTTGGTGGCAATATATTGTAAATATAGAAATTAATCTCTATATGTTTAAGTTTTTTTTTATGTATTCGTTTTCACTAACTGCACTATGAACCGGGTTCTACTGTTACTATTAATACTTTGTTTTCATAAAAAACGCATTTTCGCAATGCTTTTTTCTAGAGAATTAATTTTGCTCTTACTACACTAAAAAAGAATGTAGTGGCTACTTACAGTATGCTGATCAATTTCTCTATCAGCTGACTCCATCTTTTCCAAATACTTCAAATGCAATTCCAACAAACGATCAACCTTTTCATGATCATTCTCTGTGAATTTAGAAAGAAGACGTTGACGTTGTGCACCCTTACAGTTCCTTAGCATTGAGGCGATAATTGAGCAAACATATTCTTCATGTTCATCAGACGATAATAAACGTTTTTTGTTGCGCTTTGGTGTTTTCATAAAAAGCGGAAAAATTGTGCGCAAACCCAAAATATCAACAAATTTATTACAATTTTCACGTCCATCTGGTCCCATCATAGCAAAATCTAGTACTCTTAATGAACCATTACGCGACATTTTCTTTTCACGCAACATTAAATTCATCAATTGCAATCCTTCACCTTTCAAAAAACGTTCACGATTTTCCTTAGCCAAAAGTGCTGAACACAAACAATTAAATAAATTTTCCATATATTCTTGTTCTTCGTTACTTGATGGATCATGACGCTTGTAGCTAGCCAATTGCTGCAACAAGACATCAATACCTTCAAGTGATCCTAGCAAGAGGCGATTTTCTTCATAATTTTGTATGAGTATGGAAATCACTTCACTACAAAACAATTTATTTGGATTGAACGGAGCTTTTTGTTTAATTCTCTTGAGTAACCAGGCTAGCAATCCTTGTTGAGCAGCTTCTTTGACAATTTCAGGTCTCATTTCTGCTAAATTTTCAATTATTGATAAAGAATTGTGCACACCATCGGATTCCTCCTTTATTTCCTCATTAAGTCTATCTAAATTTTGTACGAGCAATGCGCAGAGTTGTTGTCTACGCAGAGCCTCGATAAGTGCTTCTGCACCTTCCTCACTCTCACCTAAAAAAAAAATCTCTTTTAATTGAATTTCTATATAACGTTTATATATTTTTATTACCTAGTATATCCATATCAGTAACTTCTTGTAAAAGATCAACTATGGCCACTGCTATATCAGTATTTGGATGTGCAAGCAATTCCAAAAGACTAGAAACACCATGTAATTCCACAAGTAACGGATAAAGATCCGGCACAATAGCAATTCCTCTTAGCTCTTGAATAACCATATGCAAATCTACTTCCGATTCCATAAACTTCTCTGGATTGTCTGGATACTTAATACGCATTTCTTGATTCTTTAAATTACGCTTTTCGAATAGTAGAATTAATTTCTTTAAACCAACTTCATCCAAAACTTCACCATCTACTTCTTCGCTTTCAACATATTTTAATATATTCATACGATCTTCTTCGGTAAGTTCAGGATTCAACAGCGATAAATCACCCGATACACGATCCACTGCTTGTGGTTTAACGAAGTCAGCTGCCTCCTTAGCTTGAGCAATGCGTTTCATACGCTTTTCACGTTTTGTCGGCACTTCTGGCGGGTCATCGTCTTCTTCGTTGGGACGTTTTGGTGTAGATTCAGGCTTTTCGTAAAAAGCGATGCGTATTATTAAGTATAAAAAATAAAATTAAAAAGTGACTTACTTTAAAAGATAAAAGTTCACCAATATCCATTTTTTTAATTTACGGGATAAGAGCAAACAAAATCTGCGTATTTGTTGACAACTTCACAGAAAACAAAGTCTAAAATGTCATTTAAATTTTTGACAGCTGTTTTTAAGTTAGTGTTGCAGAATATGTTCCCACTGGAACATAAAGTAATCGGTATTTTATAGCGGAATAAGTACTCTATTGACAAAATTGAAGACATATATTAATGCATATATATATTATATGATATAACATATATATAATATATCAATATATTAATATTCTGTTAGTTAAAAAATACAGAAGAGATCAAAAGAAAAAAAACTTTGAGAAGATATGATATACTCTCAATTGTTGGCAAATCTACGGGATAATCAAATCAGTAAAATTTATTAAAGATAAAGTGAAAAAAAATATTTAGCCAAAATTTTTATACATAATATTTATATTATATTATTAAATGCCACAAAAAATACAATTAAATAAATATATAGAAAATGGTGAAAGAAGTACAGAGACCAATACTTAGAGTTTAGTAGTAAAGAGGACGCAGTATGAATATCTCACATACTTTTTGACAGAGGCTACATTTTTCAACATTTGATAATGCTATACTGACACAATAGTAATGCAGGCTGATATTATGATATGTTTAGACTATTATACTTAACTCTAAAAATATGAAGCAATTTTGTGAAATATAATAATGAAATATAAATTCATGAAATATAATAAAAGGTTCAATAAGTCTACATGTAAACATAGTATTAAATGTTTGAAGATTCTCAATCATATTTGTTTAAGCAAATGGACGAATGGTCGGATCAATCTTTTATGTTTCATAAGTAATATAAAAAGTATATTTCTATACTCACTATCCAATTTTTTAAATATCTTTAGGAAGAATCATTCTAAATTAATGAATAAGTTTAGTAATACATTTTTCAAAGTAAATACAAAATGAAATTAAGAAATTTCTAAACTGTTCCTTCTTCACCAAATGATTTGTGATTTCTCAAAATATGCATTTCAAACATTTAAAAGTTTGTTTGCTATATATATGTAATCAAATAGAATATGAATAATTATTAGTATTAAAATTTATTTGCTAATACATGTGTAATCGTGATGATATTATAAAAATAATGAAATAACTGAACCAAAAACTATGTATGAAAAAATATATGTTTAATTATCATTTATGGTAAATGAAGTAGAAATCGAGATTTTTGCTAAATGAAGCTGTGCCTGAACAGAGAATAATTTATTTTTATGATGATTGGAATTAATATAGAAAGGATTTTAATTTTTAGAAAGATGTATTTTGGTAGTTTATACTATATAGTGTAAATCATTATTTTAAAACGAATTGTAAAATAACCACATATATATATCTACCTAAAATGCAGCGACCGGTAAGCAAACCTACTACAAGTCTAATATCTTTATGGGTCATTTCAATGAGAGATGTCCTTATATTGGAGCATGGCAAAATTGCACACAGATGCATATCATTGAGTCTTCCCATCGTTTATTAAAAAGCTCGGCACAGAACTCAGTGACAGTTTGCATGAGGTCAACGATATGCCCAGATTGTTTAGATGTTCCGTCTGGCTAGCTCGTTTGCTTTGCAATTGCCGAAAATATCCCTATGACCGGGACCCCAGGTTAGAAAAATATTAAATTGTATCGACATCTTATTTAAAGATGTGTAGCAGTCAAAGACTGTCCTAGATGTACACAGGACTGAACTCAAGGACTTTAAAGCAGCTTGACTGTCCCATAGTATGTATATAGTCCTATCAAGTATATCATCTACTTCTAGACAAGCTATAGCTTCCCTAATTGCGATCATGTCTGCCTGAAAACCATTACAATGATTGGAAAGCCTACAATAAGAGGATATATTCAGCTATGAGGTGAAAACACCATTTCCTACGCCATTCCTAGTTTTTAAACCGTCGGTATGAATGGTTAAACACTTTTCAACGGAAGGGACCCCTGACCTCCTTAAAATGATGTAAAGAAATATTTTATAAAGAAAATAAGGCGCCTAGTAATAATGGAGTAATGAACCCATTAAAGGTTATGTATCTGAACATTATATGTATCAATGGCTCACATAATATGTTCAGATAAATTCGTATACCGGATGTCTTTTAATTTGCATATCTTTTTTGATAAAGTGTTTTTTCACAAAATAATTAATTTTTAACATACGAAATAATAGGATATTAGTTATGGGATAGCACTTTAATGACTGACTATTCTCTATTTTTTACGGGTATGGTCTGTTTTTCGGTAAGGAAATTGTACATTTATTTGTGCATTTTTTTGTTCTTCTGCTTTTATTTTATTTCCCAAATTCTGTTATACTTACCAAACTATATAGATATCTTTTCGCTTATAATCACTTTACACAACTTTTAAAACAACGTAATTAACTCGATAAATATGCAGCAATTAACGTCGCTTTTAATATAAAATCCATACAAAAATATGCTAATGAGGTTTCATAATTTTACGTGTAAACATAAATATTAAACAATTAAAAAGCATTAATTATTATTTACATAAATTTTTTTTATTATTTAAATCATAAATTAATACAAAAAATAATTAAACTAAATTATGAGTGTGGACAGTTTAGAGATTTGTTCACAATCGAACGAAGAGTACAAATGTTCGTAAATTTTGAGAGTTAAAAGTGAAGTTTCGAAAATTCTTTATTAAAAAAAATTAAATATGAAATTTTTGGTTTTGTCTTAAATAACTTTTTGAGTTAATGAACATTTATATTTGTTTATGTGTGAGTTCTTATATTGGTATTAGACCAATCTAAATGCGTAAGTTGGGATTTGTATAGCGGACATACTTCAAGAGGGCATCATTTTCTTCGCAGACGAATGATTTCTTGTGATGGCAGGCAACATCATGCCAGTTGACGCCATCATTGTAGAATTGATTCAGTAATGCTAAACAGTTCTCAGGTGCACCATTTTGCTTGTA
>NC_051847.1:152967636-152977140 GCF_002237135.1 Teleopsis dalmanni
CAGTGTGATCACCAGATATGCAAGATACATTGTATACATTAGTTTAAAAAAGTCTAAATTTTATTGGATTCCAAAGGTACTATGTGCCTAGTAGATATATATCTGCAATTCAAAAATGCTTCTATGGCGTTATTAATTTTAGTAAAAAATTTATTATAATGCTTCCAATATATAATATTTGTTGTATACATTCTAGCCTGTCGGTTTCTAATGGATTGGCAGAACAAGACCCCATGCTGTTTCCCTCACTTACAGAGCTTGCATCAAAAAACTTTGAATTTTAGCCAAGAAGTTCATTGTCCTATCACATTAACTTATTCCTCTGAGATAATAAACAGTGTTTCAGATTTGGAGGCGCTAATTTGACATTAATTTGACATGAGACTGAAAATTAAAGTGAGACTTGATAAATTTTTTTAAAAATAGTTGGGTGAGTTTTGTTGAATATTTGTTTGTTTTTTAATATAGGTAATGTATGCGAACACAAATTTTTAATTTGCCATGCACGTTTTTCTTTAACATTTTGAGTTTTACTAAACCATTCCAATAAATGTGTAACAACTAAATGTGTAATCCTTAAATGTGTAATCCTTAAATGTGTAATCCTTAAATGTGTAATCACTAAATGTGGAAACACTAAATGTGGATACACTAAATGTGGAACCACTAAATGTGGAAACACTAAATGTGGAAACACTAAATGTGGAAACAGTAAATTAATTTTTTGGATCGAGTTAGCTTTGGTATCCTGTATATGGATAAATATTGAAAATTAAGTTCGTTTCTATGCGCGTATTCTTGTTATTTGGATCAACGAATAAATTCCAAAAATTAATGCACTTCAAAACGGATCACTATTGTGTACTGTGCTGGCACTATTAAACTGTTATAATTAAAGTCAACAGATTGTAATTTACCTTATACAGTCTTGAAAGAAGCCCAAAATATCATCTGGATAAATGTAAGTATCTTGAAACTACATGATCTGCTTAATTCTACTTAAAATATTTATTTGTATTTTAAAAATAAATAGAATTTTTGCAAGACTTATTTTATTTAAGTAGTGATAATTAGTATTAAATCTCCATTTTTTAAATTTAGTAAAGAAATGTTAATTTTTTATCCTTAAGACTATACGGATTTAATATAAACAAAGTACTTTATATTTATTTTATTTTTTCATTTGTTTACTGCACGTTTTTACGTCGAGATATTGAAAAAATGAGAAAAAAAGCCGAATTGAGTTTTCAAAGTTTGGAAACTTAGTATTTTGTTTGATTTCCGTTTTCACGCTCGGAAAATGCGGCATTCAACAAGCTCTTGGGCATATTGTTTATATGCTTGACCTATTTTAAACTGCAACAAATACTTCAACTTTAAGTGTATTTAGTCTATCAGTTTTTCGGATTTGTATTTCGGATTTATTTTACCAAATTTTAGTTTGGAGAAGATTGTACTGGCTTTGCGGAAAGCATATAGAATTGAATCATTATATGTTATGTTACGACTGCAATACATATTATAGATAGATAAATAGAAAGATTTTAAATTAAATAGTAAAGTAAGAAAAAAATTATATATAAAAAATTAGAGAACATTTATTAAAGTGATAATATTATTTATACATTTGTGTATATCAGGTTTTCCAAAATGAGGATATGCCTTGGCTGAATGGATGAAAATTAACTCCATCCATTTACTAATTTTATATAAGCAAATACTAAAGCTGGAATGATCCTACAGTACTCAATTGTGGGGTTGCGTTAGCCAACAACATATTCAGGCCTATTCTGAATCGCATGGGAATGGGAGTTTGTTCCCTGTTTCCAAGTTTGCTATTCTGAATAATTTGGGAATTGGAGTTTTGTTCCCTGTTCCCAATTTTGCTATTCTGAATCGCATGGGAATGGGAGTTTTTTCCCAATTTTGCACAAATTCTTTCTCTAGCAAATTGTTGGGGAGACAAGTTAAAAAGTATTAAAAATGGTTTAATTTAATATAAAAGTAACTGAAAATGATCAGATTTTTGAATATATTTTAATAAAATTATTATTATAATAAAATTATTACAATAAATTTAATATTTTCAAAGTTTTATTTTTTGATTAGTTTTCCGAATATATTTTAATAAATTTAATATAACAAAATTTTCATTTAATATATTTTATTAAAATTATTATTTTATTAAAAGTACAACAAATTTGAAATATTTAAATTTTTATTTATTTATTTTATTCACACGGGTTTTTTCCACTAATTAAAGTGTTAACTATTGTTTTTAACCTTTATGTGCTCGGTAGTCTACATTTGTAGCATTTTGTGCGAAAAAGTCTTATAAAAACGAATTTTGCACAACGACAGGGTGCGAGATTTTTAGTAGTTTCCTAAAAATCAATTTTAAGTTAATTTTAAACTTAACAGCATCAAAACAATAATTTATTTAAGCTCTAGACTCAACTTTTCAAACTGATCACCTCCTGGCCGGTAGTCTACATTTGTAGTCACCATATAATTTATATGAAAATTCATATTAAATACCTATGTAACTCAATATTTTTTAGTTCCAACATGCAGAAAGATGTTCCTTTGTTCTCTGTTTACTTGTGCATACTTGTGCTGCATATTTGTACTTATATGCATGATTTTATGGTTTAGATCGCAACAGTAGGAGGATTAGGAAGCGCAGTTCATACTGCTGTGATCAATTTTCTGCTTATGCTCCATCTGATTGCAATGTAATGCTTTCGATCCGCTTTCGATTGGTTAATTTGGTAATGAAATAGTTTATTCGAGGATCCGAATATGTTGTGGAGTAAGGAAGCAGTTTGTTATTACCGTGCAACAATGTAGAAACCCATTTCAAAGAAATTTTACATTTTATTCGGTTTGACATTCACCGTACTAGAGCTGACTTGTTATTGATAAGGCTGCTCTCATCTCTGAATTGTAGGCTGAGATGAATAGCCATCTCCATATGTACTACCAATCTTCCGGAGAAGTAACAGTAAATAAGCATCTATTTACATATCGTGATAGACTAGATTTACCCATTATATTGGTTCGCTTGTGATGCGAAGTCGTTTTATCCTCTCAATAGTGAGGTTTATACTGGAAAGAACTCAAATGCAAATCAGGCAACTATTGTGGAAGAGAGTAACATTTGAAAGAGAAAAACTACGCGAAATATTTGCAGTTGGTGCATAAAAACCAGTGTGTGACGTACAAACAGTCACATATTCTTTGGGTGAATGTTGTTCCTCAAAAGCTACTTAAAACCTTTTTTACCCAAATTTTGTATAATAATTTTCATAATAAATATGTACAATTGTCTGTAAAAGTAAAATAATCTGCCTAAAAGTGTTTTTTTAATATGTTGGTCTAGATTTCTTCATAACATACTTGCTTGCTACAAATGTAGACTTCCGACCGGCAACGTAGGAAAAATATCCCGAGCACATAAAGGTTAAAACAATAGAAAAATGAAAGGAAACCAAATTCTGAAATAAATGGATTCCTAGAATAAGTTAAAATAAACTGCAATTATGTGCAGGTAAAACATTGCTTCTTTTTTATTGTAAGATCTGCACAGATATAAACTATTATTAGTTCATTAATTGAAGCATGAAGGACATTTCTATCCTAATTATATAAAAAAAGTAAATTATAATTTATGCAAATTTTATATAAAAGCAGTGAATGTTTAAAAATAAAGACATTGAAGAATTGATATCATAACGTAAGGTTTTTTTTAATTAGTTAAAAATTTAGAGTTCAATTTAACATTTAAGTAACCAATAATAATAAATTTTGCGAATATATTTTAATGTGATATTTAATGTCTGATGCCTGATAAGCTCCTTCAGCAAAGAAATGCAAACAACCGCTCAAATTCACAATTGCAAACTGCTTCTTTGCTGGTTGTAGTTCCTCCGTAAGTTCCCCTAACAGGTAAATAAACGCTGGTTTATTTACTCTGTAATATTTTTGAAATCTATAATGAAACAAACGTTTATTTTAGGCAGCTACAAGTGGATTTGCTGCGTCTCGCAAGTTTCTCTGATTGATCCTCTGTTGCAAAATTTCTTGGTCATGTTCTTGAGCCAAATCCTTCGCTAATATTCGAAATGCAATTGAAAGCATTTTTAAAGTTTTTAACAATTTTTTATATAAATAAACACCAACAACTGCACAATTCTTTTTATATGTTTATTTTTCTCATTAAAATAAAAGTTTTTCATTAATCACTTATAAAATTATTTATATTTATTTCTAATAATTTGTGCAGCAAACAAATAATGCGATTTTAACATTTAAATCAACATATGATACGCAATTCTTTTCTTTGTTTTGCTCATTTTCTCACTTTTCGTCATTAAAAAGTGGCATGGTTGCCAAAATTTAACAAAACAAATGTGAAACTGTTGTTGTTTACAGAACTGCTGTCTCCCAGGCAATTCAGAATAAGGGAGTTGTGTGATTGGGAACATCGTGGGAATAGGGAGTTTTGTTCGCTGGGAGTATTCAGAATAGGCCTGATTATTACTCTTATTCAACGCTTTCATATTAAAATGTAAATAAATAAAAATTTAAATTTCAAATTTGTTATACTTTTATTAAAATAATAATTTTAATAAAATATATTAAATGAAAATTTTGTTATATTAAATTTATTAAAATATATTCGGAAAACTAATCAAAAAATAAAACTTTGAAAATATTAAATTTATTGTAATAATTTTATTATAATAATAATTTTATTAAAATATATTCAAAAATCTGATCATTTTCAGTTACTTTTATATTAAATTAAACCATTTTTAATACTTTTTTAACTTGTGTCCCCAACAATTTGGTAGGGAGAGAATTTGTGCAAAATTAGGAAAAACTCCCATTCCCAGGCGATTCAGAATAGGAGAATTGGAAACAGGGAACAAAACTCCCATTCCCAATTTATTTAGAATAGGAGAGTTGGGAACAGGGAACAAACTCTCATTCCCATGCGATTCAGAATAGGCCTGATTATAAATATTCGTTCGAAGGAAAATTTCTTTCATGGTTTCGAACGTTTTTCTAGCTGGAGCATCATATTCCATTGTCATGATATTTTCTAGTCGGTATAACCGCTGGGTCTTTATTCCCTTGACTGTGTTACTGTCAAGGTATAGTTCATACAGCTTTTTTCAAAAAGTATGATATTCATAACCACCAACGATTTTGTGTAGAATTTTTTTATATTACTTCATAGAAGACAGGTATGTTCGCAGTGAATATAATATAGAGCACTGAGGCAACCTCATTCCTAAATTAAACAATGAATAATTGAATTTCATGTGAGTGTTAAAGATATCCAAATTTGTATATAAGAAATCATATAACAATGAAATTAGTAGTGTTTCACCGGTTGAAATGGGAATAAAGAATGCAATTTTGTAAGACTTTCTGCATTTCTGTGCTGGAGCAGGATTTGTTGCAATTTTGCTATGCAATATTCTCAGGCGACTTTCTACTTTAGAGATTTTTGAGAAGCTCAAAACTAACATAATTGTTACTGTTTTCTCATGTAGAAAGTCATTCAAATGTTGATAAAATACAAATTTCGACATGTTGGGTATGATAGGCAAATTGTATATGTGAAAATACAGTAAATCGTTTAATATTTTAGTCAGAAATGAAAATGCGAAAAATATGGAAATGCTGCCTTTATGCGATGTACTGAAACTATTTTCCAAAAGTCTATTTTAAGTTTTTATGTAACAGTTATGTCAGTGCTTTGCTGTAACGATAAGAAGTTTCTTAGAATTAATAATGAAGAAAAACTACTAAAGATATAATAAGGATAGACTAGAAGTTCCTGAACCTTAAATGAAGTGGTTTAAAATTGTGTGTTCAGAAATAGTTTGGTGTGTTTTCATACAGACAAAAGACATTCAAGAATTTGTAAATTTTAATTGTTGAAACTCTTGTGTCGAAAGAACAATAATAAGTAAAAGTAAATCATAATCTAAAATATCTATTATGTATATTTTCTCTAAATAAAAATTTATCGTGTGTGTCGAAGAAAAAACGAACTATCTTGTTACTTATTTACTTGAGTTTGATTTAAGTATGTCTTATTTACAAATACATTAGTAATATATTGTGTTTTATATGAGTGAAAATCATGTAGTACCTACTGTTTTAGTGGAGGGCTGGTGATTATGGTCATAGTTCCACTCTTAATCTCTTCAGTCTTAATCTAAGAAATGTTAATCACATCTCTCCCATTCTCTCTCATTTCAACAGGAAATTTGATGTCGATTTTTCACCTAGAGATACTTAGCTGTCGCTTGATTCCTTGTAGTGAAAACCTTGTAGGAAGGTAGAGTTTAACCAGAAAAGTTTTGACAGAGGCACTGAATAAATCCATAAACTATAGGCTGCCTGATCACTGCAGTGTTTTTCAGTCGGTCGTGATCGCTATAAGCAATCTATATCTTGTCTGTAAGTGAATAATATATTAAATTGGCATATATATATATGTACTATCAGGCAGTTAAGAAAGTAGCTTAATTTAGTTTAGCTTAGCTTAAAGGCCATGACTTCAGTCAACTTTCCACCCAACATGATTTTTGACTGGAACACATCGCTGAACAACATTTCTCAGACAAGTTGGTCAGGGGAGTTGCTTCGGTAATCATTCGAAACATCTGAATGAACTGGTCAAATAATTGCCTGATGCCAGCAATAACACAAAAATATTTTTGTATTTGTTACAAGGCCTAAGTGTCATTAGCATTACCGGTATAACCTAACCTAATCTAACGATTTTAATCAGCTTCATCATTTCAGATCATTGCTGATCTGATGGTGTCTAAATATCTATAAACAACTCTTCAGTATACTGAATTTGTTTACTTCGGCGTTCATCTAGCACATATGCCTAACGATAAAGAACTCAAGATAGATTATGCAGAATAATCAACTAGTATTATTCCAGCACGTATGACAGGCGAGCATTATTTGGAAAAACGAGTTATTTCAATAACAAGTTAAACACGTCACTTATCATACTATTTTTTTTTACTGGTCCTATAATTGTTTCACCTACGAAAGGTTTGAAACCGCTTTTTGCAGTTTGTGAGTGTTCTATCTATTTCTAGGTCCATGAACTTCTATGAGAACTCGCAGTAAAGTGTAGTTTGTGAAAGCATATAGCTTATGAAATTCAAAAATGAAATATTAAATGCGAAAAAAATGTAAAAATTATTCATATATCTTTCTTTTAATTTAAAATTAGGAAACTTTATCCATAATGAGTGAATGTGCAAATATGAAATAATTTTTCACTGCATTTCTAGATTCAGCAGAGTAAGTAATTAAAATATTTGTAGTGAACATATTCATTTGGTTCCCAGTAGTGTTAATATCAGTTATAATGCATCGCAATTTGAATGGAATTGTTCATTTGGTTATTGTGTATTATGCGGAGTGCGTTCGTGTTGAAATGAGTGATTTTGTTCCGAAATGCGTACTTAAATACGTCACATTGTTTCGCATTTAATAGCATTTAGTACGCTTTTATGCAACATTGCACATTCTATTCAGTTACATTACACTCCTCTTATTTCAATTTTCAGCAGCTTTGATGCATTTAACAGTTTGCTGCATAATTACGTAGTCGAAGAGAGTTAGAAAGCAACAATAAATTGAGATACAGAGCCGATTTTATTATGAACAAGCATTCATACAAGTATTTTTAATAAAGTGTAAAATTCATTTGTTGGAAATTTTAAAACTTATCAGTCATAATCCTCCCATTGAAGCATCCAATTAAATGCTTCACTACTCCGGCTTGGATTAGTTCATTTCGGATGAAAAGTGCATTTTTAAATAAACAATCGGCGATATATTTGCAGTGCCTTGTATTATATTACATTTTAATTAAAGTCACTTATAGAGTTTCACTTTAAGAAGTTTATCTAAAATACATTAAAAATTAAATAGAATTATTTATTAATTAATTAGAAAGAGTTTTAGATGTTTCAAGTACATAAAAAATTAATGAAATGAAGGTGTTGGCAATGTTTTTTAGTTAGTCGTAAGGGTAGTTATTGCTATTTCTAGTTATAATAAGATTAACATTTCAAGCATATCAGGCTTAGACTATGTTTACACTTAGACTTATTGAACCTCTTTAGTATACTTTTAGATGGATTTTATATGAATTTTGTATGAAAAATGACACATATTTGTCGAGTTAAGCATAAAAATCTAAACATAGCATTAGAAACGAAATGTTCAATCTGAAGAAAAAACTAAATACAATGTTTTAAGGTATTTATTGGTACAATATATGATCTAAATCAAGAATTTGAGAGATGAAAGTTGATAAAATGAAGCAGTGCATTTAAAATTATACTTATATTATAAGTATACATCTCAAGTCCAAAGCTTTATTATGAAAACGTTAGAATGTCTTTATTGCCTAATAAAATTAATTTCTTATTCTGCTTATAACAATAAAATTATTAAATTTTTAATTATTTGAATTTTATATATAATAATGCCTCTACAAAAGAATAGTGTTGAAATTTAACAATTAAAAATAAAAATATTGATTATTGAGTAATAATCATTCATTGATTCTTACTCAATCATTAATTATTCTACAACTGGTTCATGATTTCGTTCTAATATAACACAGCAAGTGAATTTGTTAATAAACTTTCACAGCAAAATATCAAAACTCTAAGTTCGAATACACAAGTTAAGTATGGCTTTGGGTCAGTTGGTTAATGAACACCGACTCTGAGCTTGAAATTTGGCAGGACACGTGTTCCTTGGTAGTTGCAGTTTAAAAGATTTTTTCACGAATAATTATATATAAGAAATAATTCTCAAAAATGGTATTTGGCAATATTTAAAGATTAGACAAAACTTTAACTAATTAAAAATAATTTTTGTTGTTGTAATTTACTACTATTCAAAACACCTCTCTCTTGAAAACAATAGTTTATATTAAGAATTTAGTTTCTTTCGTTAAAATAAATATTAAAAGTCTGTTTAATATTCTATTTATTGTATTATAATATTATTTAACATACAAATTAAGATATATTGGAGATCAGTAAATAAGTTACAAAATTAAGTTATTTTGAATACTACTTGTAATTTTCAGAAACCATATAAGAATTCCATTTCTACTTTTTGTAGTGAAGTTACTACTACCTTGTATTGAGTGAAGTACAAGGGCGAATACTACTAAATTTAGTAGCTTTTAAACACAAATTGAGTTATACTACATATAAGCAAATGACCTCTTAAAAATCAAGTTATCTTGGATTTTAATTTTGATTAAAAAAAAAATTTAATTATTAAATTTTACATTTCTTTAGTGAAATAGAAATAATTAGTAGCTTTTGTAATTCCGTAAAATAATACTAATAAAACTTCTTTAATCAAATTTATTTATCTTAAGTTTCTTAGAATTTATTATAATTTATTTCAATCTAAAACTTTTACGAA
>NC_051847.1:152977240-152995562 GCF_002237135.1 Teleopsis dalmanni
CTTGTGGGAAATTTATTTTTAAAGGTTGTATTCGACATTTTTGGTCTAATTTTTCTTACTTTATTTTCAAGTAAGTTAAAAACACGCAAGCTCTTTGTATGATTAACAAAATTTAATTAGTAAGTCACACTTACTAAGTAAGCAGTGGAAACATAGTATTAGTCTCGATGATTATCCTAATTTTCTTTTCCTTTTTGTATAATAACAAGTATTTTATTTAGAAATATAGCTACTGAAGTACATAAGTATAATTGATATTATTTAAAGCTATTTAATTTTTTGACATTAAAATGATTAATTATGTTAATATTCTACAATTTTAATTAAAACAAATAATAGGAATAATATTACAATCAATTCACGATTCTAAAAACAATATTTTTATTAAAACTCTTGTTGTGCTTTATTAAAGTTCTTTTGAAACTAGAAATGGGATCTCATTCTTTATTATTCAAACCCGTCAGTGGAACTGAAGTTTTATTAAAAAATAAAAGAAAAGTTATTTCAACTGAAATAGAAGCAATTCTAAGGGGAGGTACGACGACAATTTATCAAATGAACATTATTTTCTATTACAAACATAAAAATAAAATGTCTATCATTAAGGACAATTCAATACTTAATGTACTTTAATTGAAGTTTTATATTTTATACATAATTTATTTATAGAGACTCATAATAAATAGCAAAATTATATATTAAATAGAGGAACGAAGCTATTAGCACGTTGAGCTTTATTTGATTATTCTACTTAAAATAGACTTACGTATAAATGGATATGTTTTTGTTTTCTTTCACACATTTATGATGGAACTAGAGCATAAGGACATTTAATAATTTTCGAAAGAAGAAAGAATTAGTATCTTCTAATTTAAATTTTTTGTTTTTTGTTAAAAATGTGTGTAACATACTGCAATTTCAAATGGCTTCAAATAATTAATTTAAATTGTATATATAATAGGTTCTTATGATACACATTATAGCATTACGGAATTATGGATTATTATTATTATGGGATGTTGATATTGATATGGGATGTAGCGTTTCGAATATCTGTTCTGTTGTGCCCCCTTCTAGGTTTGGAGTTAGTCGCTAAGCCTTGTTGCGTCTATAAGAAGAAATATAGAACCTGCTTTACATAATTTTATTGCTTCTTCCATAAGGGAACATTCCCAGGAGTCTATTCCTTGGCTAATGCATGCAAAGCATTTTAACAGCACATGCGTGTCTGACTCTTCGTTCTCTTCGGTGTTTTAAGTTACAGAAGATTAATTATTGATGAATTTATATAAATAATAATGTTAATAATATGCACTCCTTTTGTTTGCCAATCTGACACATAACAAATACGTTATTGTCAATTTAGATTTTAATTAAAATTCTATAATTTTTGTAAATGCTGTATGAAATTTTTTGAATCAATAAATAATAATTATTAATAATATATCCAGTCTCATAAGATGATATTTTAGTTTACAGTGCCCTGTTAAGATTCCTATAATGATTCTAAGTTTTTTCTTTGATAGATTCATACAATCCTAGTATCTTCTACTGTTATAAGGTATCAATAAGTGATTTTGATTGTGTAAATCCTGTTATAATAACTCAGTGATCCTTTTTGTTCTTTTTCTTCTTATTTTTATGAGAGAAAGGAGGTTACTGTATCCTAATCCATAGAGAGGTTTTAGAAAGGAAGTGTGGATGCTCTTTAAACTTATCAACCTAGTAAATTGATAACACTTTCACATATTATCTACTCTTCTATTTACTTCTACTCACCTTATCAGTAAATATTTATATATAAATATGCAATCTATATTTAAGTTTTCTATGATTCTATGGCCGTATATTATTAAAAATAAAATTAAAAAATAAAAATCAACTTATATAGTACAATATATGTAATATGAAATATTTGTCTCTGAGTAAATAATTTTTAATATATTATAAGGTCATAAGGTAATATAAAAAATTATATTTACACAATTTTAACACATTTGGTAGGTAGTCTCTGCTTATTTAATAAAAAATAAATTCAAGTATTCAAATATACAAAAAAAAAAAAAATAGTTGTGAACTTACAAAAATATTGTATTAAAGCCACAAATATTATATAACTTTATTTATTATTAAAAATTGTTGTAATCCATATAAATTTGATTATTTTTTAATCCACACACGTTCCAATAATAAAATATGTCTGCAATTATCAAACTTCAGCGAATATCGCCAACGTGATTAATATTGTAATTTCTTTGATGTTTATTAAATTTTTCTTGTATTATTGAAATTATGATGTCGACGATGGCATACAGTGGCGGTTACACAATGATGATGACTCAGTGGCGGACTGAAAAAGAATTACTTTTATTTTCGTTTCAAAATAATCGGGAAAAATTATGGATAAAATATTATAAAACTACAACTAATAGCTAACGAATATATGATCGATTCTAATCGAAATTAAAGAAAAGAAAATATTTAATAGATTCTACTATAGACAAAAAATTAAATAACTTGTAAGAATTTGCGGTGAGCAAAAATAGAAACAGTATAGAAATAATATCCCTATAGATATAATTTCCTACTTATCGGTAAAGAGACTATGAAGTGACGTTTTCGATTGCTAATCTGGATTTAATCTATATTTACTCTCGATCTGTCAAATTTTGTTGTCCAATCGAAAATTTTTGGAGTAGTATTGGTAGACCTTTATATTTTTCATAACTACATACATACACTTTATCACACTTTATCTGTCTAATCATATAAAACAGCTGTTAATTTTAGGGTAATCTCGCTGCTCTGGCAAAATATCTAGAGTATTTTAAATTAATCTCAAGTGTTATACATTTTGCCCCAGATTTACCAATTAAAAAATTAAAAATTACACTAAAAGTGCATTAAAAGAGCATCTCGATTGAAAAATGTACCCCAGATTTATTAATCGAAAACGCTATATAATTAGTTTTCTGTTTAATTTTATATATTGATCAATCTGAATATTTAATATTCACAAAATATGTTTCAAAACAAATCATCGGTCAGTTTATGAGTTTTCACGAACTCATACTAAAGATAATATTCATTTGTAAAGTATTTATCATATGATGTTTTATGTATAATGCTCAATGGTAGACATTTCAAAACAAAGGAATATTAATTTAATAATTTAGTAATTTTCTTGTAAAGAATTGGCAGGAGGGTTTACCACTATTGTAACTATATGACAGAGTTATCAGTTGTGTATATAATGTAAAGCAGAGCTGTTCAGACCGGATGCAAAAGCGTGCCAATACAAATCACTGTACAGATTGGAGGGCCGCAGAAACAGATACAAACGTTCGACTAAAATAAAAATACGGTTGTAATTTTATTAATTACTCAATTTAAATTTATTTATTTAATATACCATAATATAAAATAATGTAGTTTTACCAATAAACCAAAAGAAAATTTGCGTAATTACAATGGATTAAAAACATGTCGTGACCCTCACAAACATTAGTCGCATGTGGACCATATGCCGTATTATTGATAGCTCTGATATAGAACACCGGACCAAGTACCCTTCCATTTGATACTGCAGTTTTAATACGACAATAACTTATGTTAATGTTGCACATAAATGTATCGGTTACTAAAGATAACACCTCAAAATCAAGAAGCACAGTGTAGGAAGTAGTTCTTTTGTTTATACGAGTATATATTATTACTCTTATTTAGTTATTGTATAACTTTTGTTTACATTGTAATATGCAAATTTTTTTATAATTGAGTTATGTTAAGAATAGGATTATTGGCCGGTCAATTGATTGAATAATCACATATCGAAGTTATGAATTCAATCCAACTTAGACTACAGATACTGTACAGAAGAGACTGCATACCGTGTGATTGGGGAGTGCCCGGCACTGATGCACAAGCGGAAGAAACACCTGGGAGGGTATTTCTATACTGTCTTTTATTAAAGAAATCGGACTTGGAGAAACACTCTAATTCAACTAACAGGCACAATAGATCTTTTAAGTCAGAGTGCACTATCCCTTCTTTTCCAATAATAATATGTTAAGAACTGTTGTTGCTGAGAACAAAAAGCATTAACAAGAAGTAAGTACAAAATCTATGCAAGTAAAAGAAATCGACAAATTTGCAACAACAATGATGTTGTCTTGTGTACTGTAGATGTTGTTTTTATACTATTTTATATTTTATTTTTAAACTATGCTATTTTTTAGTATATATATTGATACTCAACATAATAATTAGTATGGAGGATAAAAATTTTTTTGAAAAGAAAGTAAGACCACTTAGTATTGGTAAGATTTTCAATATTGATCTAATTATTTTAGTAAATGATGTGAAGGTATTTTTTTTCAAATTTTGTATTTTTTCTTGTTAGGCTGAGTACAGATTTGGTACTTTCGTCCAATATCTTGTAAATAGTATATGTACTGTGTTTTTTTTGAAAAAATGCAAATCGCTCTAATCTTAAGTAATTGAGTGGGTGTACTCACTTAACCAGTAGTTAAGTGAAAACTTGATTACGAAATAGAAACAAAAACTCATTGTTTTTAATTTTTATTGGAATAAATACTTTCTTAATGTAATAAAAACTATTGTCTCAGTCATTATACTATTACGTTTTAATAATCTAGAAAATGATCAACTATTGCATTTATATAAACAATATAACAATAAAAATAATTTGAATTAACATATTTCATAAAGTTTGGGAATATTTTTTTTTATTTGTTATATGATTGTTTTTGTTATTTGTTTTTTTTATTTTTTATTTTTTTCTTGAAGTTTAACAATTAATTTTTACGAGTTGCAGTGGCGGTTGCCGCATCGTAATTATCATTTGAAATATTTAAAAGAAAACTAATACATTTAAAAGCATTTATTTTACATCATTTTTCATTTAAAAATTTTAATAATAATTTTTATTTTATTTTCTCATTTCATAAAATTTCTTCATTAACGTTTTGACCCATATTTCTCGGCTTCACTTAGGCCTGCGTGCGCATTAAAAACTTATTACTGACTTTGTCGTTGTTGTTGTTGTCTGTATTGTTGCTGCTGAGGTTGCTGTTGCTGATGTTGTTGTTATTGTTATTGTTGCCGTTAATCGTTACACAAATTTTTTTAATCGCTCTCACTTATTTTCGCGTAACAACAGTTGGCGTTGGTACCGAATTAAGCGGGAAAATATCTTCACTAAAACAGATTTTGGCAAGTAAATATTTGCATAAAAATTTGCAAATTTTTTTTTTCTGTTTCTAAATATTTGTATGTTTTTTAAACGAATGCAAATAAGTGTGTGCAATATTTATTTTTACGCATTCAATCATCATTTTTACTTAAATAATATTTCTCTTAAGCCAAAAATATTATTAAATAATCCACGATGAAAACGAGACTTTCTCTTCGATATTTGCTATATTTGCGATATTTGCGGCCTGTACTTAACATTTCTGAGATGCGATCAACCATGCACTGAAATTTTTTCCACAAATTTATTAATTTAACTTCGATCGAAAAATCCAAGTTCCAAGCAATAAAATTAATAAATTACTCGTACAAGGAAAAAGTTTAAAACTTAAAAGATTCTTGAAAAATTGGTATTAACTGTAAAATTTTACGATGCTATTTTTTATTATTATCGGAATTATTATCATGGTTATATATTTAAAAAAATTGGCCATTTGATTACTTACTGTAGTCGTTTTTTCCTTGCGGAGCATAGGGCCTCTTAAGAGGTTTTATTCATCTCGGCAATATTTTATCATAAATTTACCATATTCGCTGTGCTGGCTGCTACTTGAACAGGGCGATTTCCAGCACTTTCCTGTTTATCCCATAGTGACAAATGTCCATTTGAGTTTATTACCATGCCGAAACATCATTTGATTTGAATGCATGGGGTCGATGAGTGCAAAGAACACAAATATAAAAACATAATTGTATTGCAAGCCGCTTGATTCAAGTACAGACGCCCGCTCCTAGCCGCACCTAGCTGGGTGAAACAGACGCTGAAAAAGTTATTGATTGCATTTAGTTTTATTGCTCCTTCAAAACTTTATTGCAAGGGTGATCATACCACGCTACCCCTGGAGAAAATATCGCAACTATTGAGGCCCCTCACTACGTCAAGGTGACAATCCCCGAGGAGATTAGCCATTGCACACGTCTTCCTACACCGCTATAGACGTGGCCTCCTATAGCCAGTCCGAATAGTGGCTTACCGTCAACAGTTGGTAGTATCGAATACCTTCATATCATTTGTCATCTCGTCTTTTCATCAAAGATGAGGACATCCTCTAACACGTTTTCCAACGGCGGAAACTGAATCAAGATCTTGATTTCATATGTACCAAGTCGACCACATGGTCTTTAAATACCACATCTCTTCAATGAGAGATTGTTACACGGTCAGGCAAAACTCAACATTTTGTTCAAGGAGGAATGGTACAACACCGTCATCAAATTATAAAGTTAAATTGTTAATAACTTTTATAACTTTTTTCTTTATTCTTCTAAATCAATTTCATCACCTTTAAAGTACATTTCTCATTGCAACATTTTCTTCAAACCTAAAAACACTTTTTAAAGTCAATTATCGGAATGGCCTTCTCTTTTTTTCGCAAGACTCTTGAGGGTAGAGAATAACCAGAACCCAGGCGGTGCTAAATCAGTCAAATACAATAATTATGGATTAATATGAGTTAAATTTTTTACCGAAATTGTAGAAAAACTAAAGTGGAATTAAATTTCCTTTTTAAACTAGTGTTATCAATCTTTAACGAGATAAAGTTGAAATCATCGAGCAAGCTCACAAACACATCTAAAATGGTATTTTAATAGCACGTTTTAAACTGGAAACTATGGAAACTATGGAAACTATGGCATAAATAAATATATTAATATCTAAGGGGAACATCTTTCAACAAAATGACAAAATATTATCAAAATGAGGATTTAATGATTATTATTTGAAAAAACTAAAAATTTCTATTACTTTTTAATGACACCTTGTATAAATAAGTGAGAGAGGACACACTTTTATGATCTACTTTCGATGTTTATACACATAAATCAATCATATATAATAAATTACTAATAATTGTATATAATTTAAAAAAGTTTTAAAAAGGTGGCAAGTTACAAGTGCAAATGCAGACGCAGTTCGGGTATTAATTTGCGCCTAAAGGCAAAATTCCCCACTAAATAAAAAATTATGCAAGTCGATATATAAAAAAAAGAAAATGTTCAGTGTCTTCATATACAAGATCCGCAAAACTGACACGTCTGACAACTTTAAAATTGGCTATATTATATACAAAATATATTATATATATTTGTGCAGATCTGACTGATATAAAAAAATTTATTATTGCTAATAAATCACGCAAAGGTGCGCACAATACCCACAACTGACATTTGGCGGTAAGTTTCGTTATGCCCGCCCGCACGCTGCTCATTTACGGCTATTAGCAGATTTTGTTAAAAAATTTATATAAAAATATATATATAATGTATGGAATAAGTTAATCCCATTAACAAAAGTAAAAAGTGTCAAAATACAAAAAATGCGGGTTTCTACTTTACTAATTTCGGATTTAGGTAGCAAGTGCTGGTCGCGCTACTGCAGGCATTGGGCAGGCATTTGGGAGTATGAGAAATGCGGAAAGAAAAATTTCACAATTTCATCACAAAAGATGCGCAAATATGGGCACGGCTGCGATCGGTACTTAGTACCGCGTATTTGGGCAGAAGCGCTGGTATGTAATGTGTTAAGATACTCGTGCATAACTTAAACAGCTGAGTTGGTTTCGGTATGCGCTTATGTGCAGGTACTTGACAGATTAGCATTAAAGATAAATTCACTTTCATTTTGAAGGGTATTCAGAAATATTTTGGATTAACATACGTCGTAGTCGTGATATGCATCGGTAATGTGTCAGCTTTACATTGCATATCACAAGTTCAAAAAGTTTCATGAAGACCTACAATCCAACATCGTGAGATAACCTACAGTTTTTTCTAATATATCATAAACATATATTATATTTTTAATATAAGTATATATTTATGTTATATATGTTATATTTAATAAATATGTATTTATGTTATAAATATTTAATATAAATATATTTTAATTTTATATATATTTAATAAATATATTTCTCTGTTATTGATTCATTATTATATTATAAAACTCTTTGGTTTCTTTCTAATATGTTTATTTAATTTTTTTGAATTATAATAATATAATAATTAATAATTATTTTATTTGCATTCCGACTTTACAAACTATTGTGTTTTGTACTCTCACTGAAATTTTCAGATCCTCAAAATTCCATCGGATATGATTTTTAATAGGTGGAAGTTCAACCTTCAATGTTATGTTATAACTGATTAAATTGTTTTTTATTAAATTCAGACTTTCCTTATATCAAGCGACTTAGAATATAGCAAGCCTTGTAGTTTGTTCTAGCATAATATTCTCACAATATTTCTCCGTTCTGGAGCGCAAAACATCGAAAAATAGAGGTAAACACAAAAGCCTATGAATGTGAAAGAAGAATCTCTTCCCTTATTCCATTGTCTTTTCCATTGAAGTAATCTTTCATGCAAGAAGCTCTCACAGAACCGGTATTCATAACACTAAAGGAAGTAAAACGAGTTATTAATATGTATATCCTCATATAGCACTTTCTATATGCAAAAGTCTAGCACATGCACACAAACACTCATTTAGATATAATCTCAACTAAGCAGTATGTTAGATGTACATAATAAAAGACCTCCTTAGATTGTCGGTAGTAATTACTTGACTCTAACCTGTGTAAGAGTAGGCATATAGCTTGGGAAAATAAAACTATTTTTTTTTTCTGTATACGTACCCTGCTCTTAAGAAGTTATTTATTTGGTAGTTATTTGAGATAAACAAATCTACAATAATCTTTGGGAACTAGCACAAATAACGATTAACATATTTCAGATGTTCCTAAACGGATCGGACTGGATCCAACAATGTTGTCTAGACAAACGACTTAAGAACTAAGCAATTAGTTAGCAATGAGGATATTGACGGTGGGTTATCAAACTCAGGATTGAGTCTATATGGTGACTCGAACCAATCAAATAACTAACATTGCAGATGTTGGATGATTCCTATGACAAAGATAGATATATAAATGATTGCATATGTCAAAAAACATTGAAGTATTGCTTGTTTAGTATATTATTTTTGGATATATTTCTGCTATACGATTGTATTTTGAAACTATGGTATACTATATATTGAAAACCAATTAAAGAAAACCATCTCAGTATTTTCAAATGTCTAAATTAAAGTACTTTTATTAAATACAATTTTTTATAAATTTTCACTACTCGTATGTTCGATGGACCTGTTTTGACTCAACTTTTATATTCAAAATTTACCGAAACATTGATGTATTTCTCGCTTGCCTGCACGTGACGTGACTATTATGCGCTGTAAAACATGTGAAAAATATTACCCATCGAAAATCGTATTTCATGCCGGTTTCGAGTTACTTTGCAAAAATGTATAGGAGGGCCTTTCCTTAGCTGGCTTTGTGCAAATATCAATATCATTGTCATCTCAATGCACAGGTGAAAGATACAAGATATGCAATACGGATACTTCTGTGCTGTTGTTGTTGTTGTTGTTGTTGTTGTTAAAACTTTTTAGTTGAGTTTTATCACGTCGGCCATTTACATAGTTGCGATATGTTTGAACAAAATATTGACGTTGATGAATTTTGATATCTGAAATTTTTATCTTTTATTTATTTTATTGTTTTATGGTGAAATTTTAATGTAATAAGCAAAAATTCAAGTAAATTTGTTGTTGACCTTGGTTCGTAAATGAAAAAATTTAATTTTTCTACATTGTTCCTGTTTTTATGTAACAATTTCGGATGCCAAATAAGAGAAAATAGGTTTCTGGGAAACTGTGTTTTAATTAAACAATTCAGATCATGGGAAAATTATTATACAAAATAATTAAAGATAGCTTTGTGTGAAAAATAATTAAAATTTTACTCTCCGATGAATCACGAGTAATTGTGAGTATTTCTACACACTTAAATACTAAAGTCTTACGTCTTCACGGAAGGAAAATCTTCAATTGAACTACTTATGAGTTAGCGCAAATGATGGTCCATCTTTTTAATCATGAGTAAAAAGAAAAACCAGAAGAATTGTTTCTTAAAAACGCTTGAATTGCTTTTTTAGATGCGATGCGATGTAAAGTAACTTCAGTTATGCCGACGTATTGCATTTGAATAGTTTACATAACTATATGGTATCTACGAAAATTTGTCTATTGCAACATATTGTATATACTATCTAATAGTATTATTTTTATTTGTATGTAAAACCCTTAGCATGGAATATTGTATAATACATAAGTACAAATTTATAATGACTTTAATCATAAAAATCATTATTGAAGTCATCACATTATCACGTCACCACATTATAAAAATTTCCTTTCTAAAAGAAATAAAAATTTATTGATGTTAATTTTTTCTTGCCGAAAGTGACGCTTCTTATGACAATAAGCAACTATTTAAAAGTTAGAATGGTTCGAATAGAAATGAGTATACTAAGACCACTGATGATGGCCTTAGCAATATTTCAATATTTCAATATATATTAAATCCTTTAACTCCTAGGTGGATCATAGGGTCGCATAAAAAAATAATAGTCAATAAATTAACTAAAATTTTTGTTGTTGTCTTTTCATTTCTATTCGAACCCTTCTAACTTAGAAACAAATTTGATTTCAGTGATTATTTCAGTGTTGAAGCTGAACAGTAGGCATTCTTTTAATTTGCCTTTACATTCTATTTTACTTTAAATGATGATCAGCTATAACTTTGAATTACCACCGATCTAAAGCAAATATGTTCCACAAGGATTATTATATAAATTGAAAACATAAATTAAAATAGTTAATTAAATTTCTATAGCTATGGTTTATACGTTAATTCTAAAAATAGCACAGTGAAAGCAATTGTAGCTTAAGAATAAGCAAAAAAAAAAATTTGACAATATTTAGAATGAAAATAATGCATATTTGTTCACAGTGTAAATCGTTTGTAGTTCAAGAATTATATATGAACAATTAATCTAAATTCTTGGTGAGCCCAGGAATTCACATGAAAAAAAAATTTTTTTTTGATTTGAAAATTTTTTCTGTATTCTTATCTCACCCTATCGCTCCTGAAATTTATTTCGAATAGAAGGTAAGAGGGTCCCCATTATATTCGAAATAGAATTCTTGCCGTAGTACATAAAATACTTAATTATAAATTAATTGTTATTTTAGCAATAGATTTTTTAGAATACTCATTTCATATATACGAATATATGTTTCTCTTTTTATTCCATGAAGAGTGCTTTTATATTCCATAACGGATTTCTTGTTTTTTTCAAGAGTCTCAATCAAAGAACATTTTTAAAAAACAGATCCATTACAAGTTTAGTAAATCTTACTAGATTTAGTTTCAATAGCATTTAACTTTGACTTGCCTTATAATAAAAAACGCTATTAAGCAAATTACTAAGCAAATCGGTGCATTTTTGTTTGAATATCTGTGAAATCTTATCTTTCTAAGAACTTTCAAGTTTTCACTCTAAACCTTTTATGAGTATTCGTTGTAAGATTACGTTTAAATCTCCATTTCTTACTTTTGGTGCTAACTTTCTTCCATAGAATTGTTCTCACGAACGCGAAAGGTTATAGTGCTTATGATCATAGCATAAAACTAAGCTTAGCTCATAGTACTTATGACCTTAGTATAAAACTAAGCTTAAGGCTATATGCTGCATAGCAAGGATTCGGATTCATGCGTTGATACTAGTTGTACCATTTTAACAGCATTTGCTTAGATATTATGGTAAGGTTACTGAATTCACAGATTTAGATTCTAGACTGACTGTAAAAATCTTTGTTGGATTTAAGTGGTCACTCGCGTGAGTTTTTAAACATGAAAGATTGCACCACTCTAATTCTATACCCCACTATACTGATTCCTTGACCAGCTTTATATGTTTTTATTTTAAGGCGATATCACCACATGCTTCATCTCTTCATCGTTGATATGGGGGCCTATTTTTTATGCCACCTGCTTCATATGACAAACGATTTTTTATACCTGATTTGGATCTTACGAAGATGTCGGTTTATGCTGACATCTAACTGGTTTTATTACTTATCCTAACGCTAGACTGAAGAAAAGATAGGCCTGACAATACCAGGGTTCATAAAAGATGTTAATTCATTTAAATAACAGTCCCAAAATTGTTACTTGGCTTCTTATAGTCAACCCTTTCAATTGCTTACCAAAATATAACTAATTATTGATTTGCCTGGAATAAAACCACTTTGTTATTACCCAATGATAGTTTAAGCATATGAAAATAATCTGCATTATGGAATAGGAAAGAGAATTTTGTATAAAAATATAAATATTATGAACTATTTTAAACAATAAATTAACATCAAAAGTTTGTTCAGCCTTAGCTACTTGGGGAAAAACACGATTAGTCATCGTTTCTAATTTGACATGCATGATTTCTAAGCCTGGCACTTGTAGTCCAACAAATAATATTTCCCAAGATCACTGATAATCGTAGGAATTATCTATAAAATTTGGTTGTTATTTCTATAAATTATTTAAAAATTTTTATTATATCTCGTGCCCTTCTAGCTAATAAATTTTCATATTCGCTTATCTAGTTAGGCTTTTGGCGATCCTTAAAAAAATTGCAGGAAGTTCGCCGATGCCAATAAACACAAATTTGTTAACAATTTTGTAGATATTTTAAACTCCATATGTTTTTAACTCATACATAATTAATTTATATTAAATTGTATAAAATATTTGTAATTCAATAAATATTAATATAAATATTAATATTAATATTTATTAAAATAATAAAATTTTATCGTTGCGATTTACAATAGTTTAAATTAAGAACTTAATTTCTTCCGTCAAAACGGACATTAAAAATCAATTGAACACAATAAATATTAATATTAATATTAATAAATATTAATATTATTATTATTAATATTAATAAATATTAATATTATTATTATTAATATTAATAAATATTAATATTATTATTATTAATATTAATAAATATTAATATTAATATTTATTGTGTTCAATTGTTTTCCAATGTCCGTTTTGACGGAAGAAATTAAGTTCTTAATTTAAACTATAGTAAATCGCAACAATAATATTTTATTATTTTAATATTTAATTAATAAATAATAAAATTGCATAAATGATTTCGAAATTGCTTGAAAATATAAATGAAAAGTAAACACTAAAGGCTTTAGTAAATATTAAAAATTACATCACTAAATGCAAGATAACTGCCGCGGAATGCAGCTGCGAAGTGACAATATACTTAAAAGGTAGTAAAAAAAGAAAAGAGTATCTATAGTAACAATATAATATATGCAAAAAAAAAAAATTAATAATAAAACAAAAGCAAAGTAAACCACATTGAAAATTTAAAAACTAAATCCGAATACGGCAAATCTGAAGATGCGAGTATTTGCCAAACAAAAATCACTTCAGGAAAATCTTCCGGCTTAAACAATATTTTTCATCATAATTACTTAACTCTTTTGGATATCAAAAAAAAAATAAATAAAATAAAATAAAATGGTTTAAAGTATTCCTGACTTAATTAAACAGTTTTAAAATGGTATGTAATGTGTAGTATTATATGAAAAAATTAAAAAAAAAAGCAGTTTAAAAGCTGTGCAGCAGGAAAAAAAACGCAAGTATGCCAAAATTAATGGGATTAATGGGGTTTTCCTTTCTGGGCTTATACGGTAAGTAAGTACATTTCAATAAGATGGCTTCTTCTCATGTATTTGTTTTGTGAATTTATGAATTTAATATTAATATTGATTAACTAAAAAAAATAATAAAAAAATCATTAAACCAGCAAACCAAATGCGAAATACTAAAGCACGTAGACGCAGCACCAAAGTGCGTTGTACATATTTTATTTTTGTAAATTAAAAAAAAAAATAATAAAAATAAAAAATATTATTTTAAAAAGCGTAAAAAACTGCATTGTATCTGACAACAAAAAAAAAATAAATAAATAAATTTAAACAAAAAAAAAAGTAAAATTAACTCAAACTTTGACTCAATCGCATAAGCCAAACAAATTGAAATTTCTTAAACGCGCTCAACTTGACTTTGAGTCGCTGCATATATAAAGCGGGGTGGCATAAAAAATTCCATGTCATTTCAATAATTTCGGTCGTTGCGTTGAGACGTTGGCAAGGCGGTGACGAAAAGTGTGCTGTGTGAATTACTTTTAAACTAAACGAAAACGAAAGTGTTTAACACATTAATTCAAAATTCAAACTAAATAATTTCTACCGAAAAGTGCAAATAAAACTATTACTAAGCAAAATGAAAGCCTTTGTGTTGGCAAGTGTTTGTTTATTCAGTGTTCTAAGCGCTGGCTTGGCACAGTTCTCAAATGGGCGTGTATTGGATCCACCAAATCCACAACTGTGTGCACAAAGGATTATACACGAGAAGACACCCGATGGCAAAGGGTGAGTAATGTGAACTGTCTGTTTATTTAATATATTTAACAAATAAATCGTTTTAAAGAGTTTACAAAGTCTATTCCAAAATTCTATAAAAAATACTTTCTCTAAGGGTTCTTATAAGATTACTAAAGGTTTTGAGAAAAACTGCAATTTTATTAGTTTCATATGAATTAAAAATTAATATATTATATATATATATATATATATTATATTTATTAAATAATATTATATATATATTGTTGTATTATAAATAATTGTATATTGTATTCTGCAAAGCTTAATAATTTTCTCAAGAGTCTATTTTTCTTGAAGTTAAAATAATTTATTAGTTTGAAAAAAAAATAAGTGTAGATTTATATTTAAAGAAATTATTTGGTATTTAATATTTTAAATGAGAGGTATAATTGTAAAATATTTTTTTCTACTATTACATATATTATTGACAATATTAATTATATTTAACATAATACAAACGAATGTAAATAAATATTTAAGTTTCTGTTTTTTATAAAAAAAATGCAGAATACAAAAAATTTTTTATTTAATATTATTTTACTTTTTCAATTTTATTTAAACAATATATTTTTCTACATATTGTAATATAAAAATAGTTTTTATATTATTATTTATATTTTATTTATTTAATATTTAATGTAATATATACAAATATACCATATATAAATATTAAAGTTTCTGTTTGTTATTTTGAAATATATTTATAAAAAAATGCAATATACAAAAAGTTTTTTTTTTGCAATGTTATTTCAAGTTTTCAGTTTTATCTAAACATTATAGTCTTCAACATATTGTAATATAAAAATAATTTTTATATTGAATATTCTTATTTTCATAACAATTGTTTATTTACATTTTATTATTTAAAAACATTATCAATTATTATATTATATTATTATTATATTATTATTATTATATTATTATTATTATATTAATATAAAGTTTTATATTTAAATATATTTAAATATAATATTTAAATTTTTTTTTATTATAATATTTAAAATTTATTTTCTTATAAAATAATAAAAATATAAAATGTATAATAAAAAAATATTCCATAATATTCTATTCTATTCTAATATTTTCTATTATTATATATATACATATGTACTAATTTATTATTTTCTGCTTTTTAATTACAAATAAAATTAATATTTTTATATACATTGCTATCAACCCATATATATATTAGTTGTTTAAATGTATTTTTTTTACCAGTTTTCGTAATATTTTTTTTAATATAATAAAAGTTAAGAAAAAAGTGATCTAAAAAGTATATAAAAGCTGAATAAAAAAGATACAAAATTTTAAAAATGAAAATAAATTATTTTTATTAGATTTATTTATAATTAATATGAATAATAACTAGTAACTAAAGAATTATTTACGACATTTTCATTTGAATAAAATATGAATACTAAATAACTAAATTTACTTAAAAAAATTTAATTTATTTACATTTTTAACATTTACGTATTTTTTATTAATTTACAAATTTTATTTATATATTTTTATAAATTATTAAAAATAATTTCCAAATTTTTAATATAATATCGAAAGTATATAAACTATAAGGAAAATAGTAACCAACCTGGAAGCAATTTATTTAATGATTCTAAGAAGGGGCTTAGTAAATATCAGAAATAGTTTGCTACTATGGGTCTATTAAAAGAGCTACTTTAAACATTTCTTTAGAAGGTTTTTAAATTTATATATTATAATTTCTTTGAGTGTGGGTGCTCACGGTAGTGATTCAAAGTAAAATATGGATACGTGATACAAATAAGGCTTGATTATAAATTATTCTTTACGTGTTATGAACTTGATGTATTGATAAAATATAAAAAACTTTGAAAATTTTTAAAAATGGCATTTGAATCATATTTTCCAAATAAGAATCTATAACTTTTACATTCGTGTGGGAGTCAGGTTTCAATAATAAAGTTTTTTCCATAATTTTTTGGCTTTTTGATTGCAAATTTTTGGAACAAATTTTACTTTAGCACCTTTTTTTAAATATAATCAAATAAGAAAATTTCTTAAACCATAGATAAACCATAGAATAATTATCTAAATGGATACTATTTAGATAAAGTTCCATTCTTTAGATATAAAACCTATACAATTTTTTTTTATTTTTTTTGTAGATAAAATATTAAATTAATTATATTATATTTACAAATAGAAATATAAATAAACGTAAACATTCTTTTTAGCTATAGTTGAGATATCATAAAAATATCTAAGTAATAAGTATTTTTATTTTTCTTAAAAAAAATCTTTATGCTTTAGGAAATATAAAAAATACTTTACGAATATAATGCAGAGATTTTCAATATTTAATATTTTAATATATTGTATATTTTTCAATATATCTATATTTTTTCTTTTAAATATAAAACCTCTACATTTTTTATATTTACTATGAAAGTTGACTATAACTGTATGATTCGCATATATCTGTCCTTAGAAATTATATATTAACATTTTGTATGTATATGTTATTAACATTTTAACTTTGTATGTATATTTATTTTAAAAATATTATTATTTATTCATAAGATTATGCATACAATAAATTTAATTGAAAAATAATATAAAAAAAACTTAAAAAAATAATATACACCTAATAAATCAATTGCAAATTTTTTTAACTTTTAGCCATTTTTAATAATTGAGATTATTAATTATAATTGCACAAATATAATACAGATTTATTTAATATTAAAAAAATTACTTATCCAAATTATTTATTAATATCTTAATAAATATAATTTATTATTTAGATGTTTAGTCTTAAACCAAAGAAGTTATACTGAGAAATTAAAAAATATATACTTTTTATTATTTTTTTGCGTTTTGTTTTTATTTGTCTTCAGAACAATAATTATTAAAATAACTAACATTTTTAATAAAAATATCATCTTAAAATATGGAAAGCTAAATTTTATTTCCAAATTTCAATTAATGAATTTTTCAAACTAAAACTAATTTTTTATTATCGCTAATTGCTCAGGAAAACTAATAACTCTTTAAAACGTTTATATATTTGAGGTAAATAAAATATATAGATAAGAGCAGTGCTGAATGAATCACAACGATCATTATAGTCAAGATAAATTAAAAGTTCTCTACTTCTTTTCATTTATTTTTATTTCAATTTTATATTAAATTTAATTTATTTTATAACATATTTTAGTTACTTCTTCTCATGGCGTGACCCTAACCTTAAGGGAGTTGAAGAAGATTGGTTGAGTGCAAGAAACTACTGCCGCAGACGTTGTATGGACTCAGTTTCATTGGAAACTAGTCTAGAAAATGAATGGATTAAACAACGTGTGGTCACTGAAAATGTAAGTTCAAAAATTTACAAATAAAATTAAACATTTTAAGAGAATAATTATAGCCAAAAAAGATTATAACATGGTAAACTACATAACATATACTAACATTTAGACTAATAAAAGAATTTATTTAATATGCATGCATTAAAGACATGAAGTTGAAGAATTTAAGTTTAGACTTATCCAAAAATCATTTTAATTAATGCACAACATACACTTTTAACCAATGCTTAAAATATCAATGTATCTACGTATATATAGTAAAAGCATATAAATATCCTAAGTCTCTACCTGCGTTAGAATTGAAGATTTTTTAGCATAATAATAT